>NC_056748.1:426995904-427156301 GCF_019279795.1 Protopterus annectens | reverse complement strand
CCCTACTTTTATGCCAAGGTGGTATCTAGGGTTTCTTTAAATCAAGCTATTCATCTGCCTGCTTTCTTCCCAATCCTGAGAACAAAGGGGAAAGACTGTTACATACCTTGGACATTCACAGACAACTTCGCTACTACCTGGACAGAACCAAGACCAGTAGGAAGTCTGATCAACTTTTTGTAGCTTACGCCCCTGGAGTACAAGGAAAAGCAATTTCAAAACAGACTATTTCAAAATGGATTGGACATTGCATCAGATTTTGTTATTCCTTCCATGGGAAGATTGTTCCAGCCAATGTCAGACCACACTCCACCAGAGCTACAGCCACCTCTACAGCATTCTTAAGAGGGGTGCCTACAAAGGACATTCTAGAAGCTGCTACATGGAGCTCCGTGCATACATTCTCCAAACACTGCAATCTCCCTCTATACTCGAGATCCAGAGCAGGCTTTGCTTCGGCAGTCCTGCAGGGTTTGATTGCCACACCATCTCTTTCCTAGAGCATTCCTCCCCCCCAGCTAAGCTATGGTATTCTACCCATATGTTATGACTGCAGTTGCATTCTTGAAGGACATAGTACAGTTTTGTACCTACCATAAATGTAGATGTCCGATAGATATGCAACTGCAGTCGGATTTTCCCTCCCTCCATACCCCTCTATGCCTTGGGTCCACTCCTATCCCTGTTTCTCTTAGCTGGGGATAGCTGTTATGGTGTATCTGTTTATTGCTTACTTATTTGTCTGGAATCCTGTTTTTGTCTTCCAATTTGATTACAGCCTTCCTTGGAGGGCACCTGGCATCTGGGGCAAGAAACACTGAAGAAAATGGCGTCGGCTGATGCTTATATACTCCAGCCACTCTGACGTCAGAGAGAAGTGCGACATCAGCCGACGTCGGACCCAGACTTTGGAATCCGGCCGACCGAGGGCTGCCTGAGGCAGGACAACCCATATGTTATGACTGCAGTTGCATATCTATCGGACATCTACATTTATGGTAGGTACAAAACTGTACCTTCTCAACAATGCCACCCAAGTAATCTGCATTAAATGTAGCTGTGACACTGCAGAGGCTTACTCCAACGCAACAACCACTGATTTGGTCATCTGCAGGATGTCCTTCAAGGATGCATCTGCAGTCCTTACAAATGGGTTGTCCTGTCGTCAGGCAGCCCTTCGGTCGGCCGGATTCCAAAGTCTGGGTCTGGCCTCGGCTGGTGTCGCACTTCACCCGACGTCATCACTGCAGGTCTTCGGGTATAAAGGCATCAGCCGACGCCATTTTCCTCAGTCTTTCTTGCCGCGTGGCACCCGAAGCAGAAGCTGTTCGCAAGTGCTGGTCGGTCAGATCCAGAGATTACTACTACCGAATACTACTTCGAAGACTTCTAAAAAGCTAAGTACCCCGTTGGGGACTCTTTCTTGCCTCAGCCGATGTCAGAAAAAGTGAATAACTGTTTAACTTGTGGGAAACAAATACCTCATAAAGATTTCCACTCTTACTGCTTACCTTGTTTAGGCCCAGACCACGACGTACCAGCTTGTTTAGCCTGTGCTTCCTTCAACCGACGAACGCTTAGGCGTCGGTCGGAGTTTGCTGAACAGTTTTTCGGCTCAGATTTTGCGTACATTATGCCGTCGGATCCTCCGACTACTCAAATTGTTAAGAAGCGCAAAGAAAAGGACGAAACCGAGCAAACGGGTCAATCTTCAGCCGAATCCATGACTACTACCGAGGCCCCCTCTACCCTAGCTGAATCGGCCTCTGAAGTTTTGCCTACTACTGTGGTTTCTCAAGAATTATCGAACACCATCCCTTTGGATGTCTCTACCCCAGCACGTGGTGCTGCTAGGCCTCCTGCAGCCATGTCTATAAAGGCCTTTGCCAGGGCTAAAGCAGCCAAAACTGCTAAGTCTGTGCCTGTTAAGCCCCCCTCTCACAGGCCCAGTTCCAGTTCCCAAATGCTTACTCTGGCAGAGGATCTCATCTCTTTAATAAGGGGATCCCAATCTCACCCAGACAGGGCCTCTCAACCTCCAGAAAAGAGACCTAGAGCAGAGCCCTGAGCCAGTGTCCTCAGATGACTCTTCTGATGATACAGACAATTCAGACCATCCAGAGGCTCCTTTTTCTACTTATGAAGATTCCGATGCTGAAGAATCGATTCCTTCTGCCTCTCCACCAGAGGAATTTTCCTTTGGGGAAACCTTACATGCCATGAGAGAGCAATTCCAATGGCAGGGACAAGATTTCTCAGATTCAAGAAAAAGGCTTAGGACCTTTTTACACTTACCGCAACATAGGCCCTTAGCTATACCTCCAGTTCTTCCTGTTGTGGATGATGCATTTAATGATGCTTGCACTGCTCCTGATACTTTACCTCCAGCCCCTGCTAAGCCCGATAGGTTTTACAGGGTCCCGGACACTCATCACCACTTATTCAAGGCTCCTTTTGCAGATCCTGAGACTATCTCCCAGGGGCCTAAGGCAGTAGCTTCGACCTCAGCGAAAAACCCTCTCCCTTCTGAAAGGGAATCAAGGTCCTTAGAGAGATGGGGTAAAAAAGCATACACCTCTGCTACTCTCTCAGCTAGAGCTTTGAACTGTCAGTTTCATATGATCCAATACCAAGAGTTTATGCTTGATCAGTTAACTAAGAAACTGTCCTCTGATGATTCCTTAGATAAGAAATATGTTCTAGAAATGGTGAATAACATTCAGCAGGTTAGTAACCATTCTTTAAAATGTAGCTATGATGCACTGGAGGCTTCATTTAGATCAGCCATGACTGGCACAGTTATAAGAAGGCATGCATGGTTGAAAGAACAGGTCTTGCCGGATCATGTTAAAGCAAAACTATTAGATGCTCCTATGGATAAGGTCAGTCTATTTGGTTCTCCTGCCCAACAGGTCATGAAGAAAATGGAAGAGAAGGCAAAATCTGTTCAAACAGTTAAAGATTTCTTACAGGTTCAGCCCCCAAGGTTTAGCAGGAACTGGCCTTCCAAAAATTGGTCCTTTCCAGACTCCTCTAAAACTCAGAGAGGCAGGAATAGACGTTCCAGAGGCAGAAATCAATCCAGAGGAGGTGCCTACAGGGGACGCCAGTGGCAAGGCAATAACCAACGAGGCACAGATACAACCACTACCACTGCAACAGGACAATCACAGTGACTTGGCTCTGACACCGCCTACCAGGGAACAAATAGCAGCACCCTTAGGCGGAAAGTTAGCCTTATTTTCAAGAAACTCGCACTATATCACAAGAGACAAGTGGATTTTGCAAACTATAGACCAAGGCTACAGGTTTCATTTCCACACTTTACCAGTAAAAAGAGGAATGCCAAACCTACCACCAAATCAAAAGACAGAAGCTCTAAAACAAATAGCTCAATTAACAAAGATGAGAGCTGTGGAAAGGGTACCACCTACAGAACAGGGCAAGGGATTTTACTCCAGACTCTTCCTAGTACCAAGAAAAGAGAAAAGTTGGAGACCTATTCTCGACCTGTCCACTTTAAACACATTTATCATTGTTCCAAAATTCAAAATGCTGACCCTACAGCAACTTCTTCCCATGCTGGGCAAGGAGTATTGGCTGGTAACTCTAGATCTCAAGGAGGCATACCTGCACGTCCCCATACGACCACATTGCAGAAGATACCTCAGATTTCTTGCAGGATCAGAGCATTATCAATTCTCAGCATTGCCCTTTGGCTTATCTACTGCGCACAGAGTGTTCATGAAATGCCTGGCATCAGTAATCGCTCACTGCAGGCTTCAGGGAATCCAAATTTATCCATACCTGGACGACTGCCTGATACAAGCGGACAACAAAAACAAGCTGACACAAGACTTACAAAGAGTCATTTGCTTACTACAAGCCCTGGGATACACAGTCAATTTAAAAAAGTCAAGACTGATACCATCCCAAACAAGAACATTCTTGGGTGCAGAATTGTACACAGTAAAACAGATGGCATTCCTAACTGCAGAAAAACAAGAACAACTTCCTCTTTACTTCTTGGCATTAACAAAGCAGAACAAACTAACAGCAAGGAAAGTACTGCAGGCCTTGGGCTTCATGGCATCCTGCATAATCCTGGTCCCCCATGCCAGACTGCATATGAGAAAGCTACAGTGGTACCTAAAGAATTTATGGTCTCAACACAGGCACAACTTAGAAACCGAAATACCACTAATCCCATGCCTGAAACAAGAGTTCCTATGGTGGGCTCAGGCATGCCAGTCAAACCCAGGTTTGTCCTTCCACAGCATTCAAACAAGCCAAACCATCACAACGGACGCCTCAGACCTCGGTTGGGGGGCCCACATGCTGGACAAGTGCATTCAAGGCTTATGGACTCCAGATCAACTGCACCTGCACATAAATCAAAAAGAAATGCTGGCAGTAAAACTAGCAATCCAGAATTTCAGACCATTCCTCAAAGAAGGCCAATTGATGATAAGGACAGACAACACCACAGTCATGTGGTACATCAACAAACAGGGAGGCACTCATTCATACCCCCTATGCCGAATGGCTCTGGACCTATGGAATATGGCTCTGAGTTACAACTTTCAGTTACAGGCAATATTTGTACCGGGAAAAGAAAACATCCTAGCAGACATGTTAAGCAGAACTACCTCGGATGCTCACGAATGGATGCTACACCCGGACATCTTCAAGGCCATCACAAAGAAATGGGGAATGCCACAAATAGACCTATTCGCATCCCCACTCAATCACCAGCTCAAGAAATTCTGCACAAGGACATACCACCCACTTGCTTGGAAGGTGGACTCTCTATCTTTCAGTTGGAAAGGCCTGACAGCATATGCATTTCCACCTCTTCCTTTGACGCACAAGGTACTACTGAAAATCAAAGAGGAACGTCCAAGGATAATTCTGATAGCTCCAAATTGGCCAAGACAACATTGGTATCCATTACTGAGGAGCATGTCTCGGGGAAATGGACACTACCCCTGATTCCTTTGATGTTAACTCAGAGCGACTACAACATCCTGCATCCAAACCTGAAAACTCTGCAACTGACTGCCTGGAACATTACATAACAGTAACTAACCCAGATTTATCCCAAAGGGTTAAAGACATTATCCTAGAGGCCCGCAGACCTTCAACAAGAAGGAACTATGCAGGAAAATGGAAAAGGTTTGTCATTTGGAGTACTGAAAGAGGGAAAGATGTGTCAAAGGTAGATATTGCCAACATCCTGGAGTATTTGGCAGAGCTTCTCCATACAGGCCTGTCCTATTCCTCCATCAAGATACATGCATCAGCTATTTCTGCAGAATACAGCTTCGATCCCCCTGTCTTCTCACATCCTCTACTCAGGCAGTTTCTGAGAGGAATTAAGAATGTAAAACCTCCTAGGAAACCACCATTACCAGCATGGGACTTGAACTTTGTGCTAGAAAAATTGACACTCCCTCCATTCGAACCAGCAGCAACAGCAGATCTTCAACACCTATCCTGGAAAACTGCTTTCCTACTGGCAATTACTTCAGCAAGAAGGGTTTCGGAACTACAGGCTTTAATGGCAGTACAACCCTTCCTAATCTTCCATCAAGATAGAGTGTCCATGAGAACTAATCCTACATTTATGCCTAAGGTGGTATCCAGAGTGTCTCTGAACCAGGCTATCCACCTACCTACCTTCTTTCCCAATCCACAGAACAGGGGGGAAAGACTGCTGCATACCTTGGATGTACCTAGACAGTTGCGCTACTACCTGGACAGAACCAAGGGCAATAGAAAAACTGACCAGCTTCTAGTAGCATATGCAACAGGAAGGGAAGGAAAAGCAATTTCCAAACAGACAATCTCCAAGTGGATAGGAAATTGCATAAGATTCTGTTACTCCTACCATGGAAAGCAAATTCCACAGAACATAAGGCCTCATTCTACAAGGGCTACAGCCACTACCACAGCTTTCTTACGAGGAGTGGCTACCAAGGACATTATAGAGGCTGCTACTTGGACCTCCGTGCATACATTTGCCAAGCATTATAACTTACCTCTATACTCTAGATCCCGAGCAGGGTTTGCCACTGCTGTTTTGCAAGGGATCCTAACTACACCATAATTTCTTCTTCCTCCTCCCCTAGTTTGGCTATGGTATTCTACCCATTTGTAAGGACTGCAGATGCATCCTTGAAGGACATAGTACAGTTTTGTACCTACCATAAATGTAGATGTCCGAACAGGATAGCATCTGCAGTCAGGATTACCCACCCTCCTTCCCCTCTGTGGTACTCCTAGGGTATTTGCCCACCTAATAGCTAGCTGGGGGGGGGATCTCTTATGGTGTATTTGTTTGTACATATGTACATACATGCTTATTTTTTCTGTTTGCCTTCTACTTTTTTGGAAACATTGGCATTTATCCAAAAATTTAGCTATCCAAGAGGGCAACTGGCATCTGGGGCAAGAAACACTGAGGAAAATGGCGTCGGCTGATACCTTTATACCCGAAGACCTGCAGTGATAACGTCGGGTGAAGTGCGACACCAGCCGAGGCCAGACCCAGACTTTGGAATCCGGCCGACCGAAGGGCTGCCTGACGACAGGACAACCCATTTGTAAGGACTGCTGATGCTATCCTGTTCGGACATCTACATTTATGGTAGGTACAAAACTGTACTTTTGTTCTGCTTTGCCTCCAGTCCCTTTCTGAAGATGTCAAAGCAAAGCGTCTGGACTTACCTCTTTTCAAGGACCTTGTATTTGGCCCTTCAAATGAACTTCTCAAAACCTTGCAGGGAAAAGGCAAAGTCATGTAGGATTTAAAGTAGATTTTCTTACATCATTCCCTAGATACATAAAAGCTGTCCAGCCAAACCCGCTACCTTTGTCCATAGGGAACAAAAGACACCTAAACAGGGTAAGAAACAAACACAGAAAAGTTATCTGGAGATAGCAGCAGGAGTCCAAGCCTGAAAAAGTTATTTCTTCCAGAAAAAAAAAATCACTATTTTCTGTTTTCTTCCTCCTACCATGGCCCATGATTTCTCTGTTCCAAAGACTTAGTGTGACCCTCCCACCATGGGGCTGCATTACAGCAGACAAAGGAGTCTAGTCCTTCATGCAAACAGTTACAGAATGTCTTAGAAGAAGCTTCCTTTTCTGAAGTGACTCCCTTACCCCCCCCCCCCAACAACTCAGTCCCACTTGACTCACAATCTGCCATCCTAAGGGACTGTCAAACCAGTTCCTCCATAGGTCCAGGGAAACGATTTCTGTGCAAGACCATTTCTCGTTCCCAGGAATGAGGGAGCATGGAGGCCCAGTCTAGATTTGACATACCTGAACATCTTTTTGGAAGTTCCACCCTTCAAGATGATCTGTCTTCAGGCCTTACTTCCCTTAATCCTTCTTCCATCTTTCCTTGTCCCCCTAGACCTGAAGGAAGCATACCTGCTCATCCCCATTCAGCTTGTCTGCAGGAAATTTCTAAGGTTTTCAGTCTCCGTAACACTTTCAGTTCTCTGCTTTACCCTTTGGACTGTCTACAGCTCCCAGAGTCTTCACAAAGTGCCTAACACTGGCTATTGCCTTTTGCAGAACCCAGGGAATACAAATTTTCCATCACTTGGACAACCTTCTAATCCAGGCATTGTCACAGGAAACTCTTCTGTTAGTTCTCAGCTTCACCATGTCTTTTCTAGAAAGACTGGATTCACTCTCAACCTCAGGAAGTCTGCTTTAACACAGTCTTAGGATACAGTCTTCTAGGCTGTAGAATGAATACCATGTCAGTGATAGCTTTCCTTCCTCAGGCACTCTATTCATTGAGTTCCCTGCTGTCTGTAGTGTCTCACAGAGTTTAGTGTTTGTTGAGGATAGTTTTTCTTGCTAGCTTTTGGCTCCAGGGTTATTATTGAATGTAAAATAAGTTGATCTTGAAGGAGGACTCCTTGTCCATGCAGGAGATTCATCCCAGGCTCCCTCTGTTACTGGTGGAGCTACCCCCTCTGTCAAGAAGTCATGTGACAGACCTAATTTCTTGCATTCTATGCGGTACATGGCACCTTGCACCCTTATAATTCCTCTGACCAGGCTTCACATGAAACTTCAGTGGTACCTAAAGAACTTTTGGTGTCAGCACTCTCAACCTCTAAAGACCTCCCTACCTTTGATCCCCTGCATAAGGGCAGAGTTGCTCTGGTGGGCAGGGGCCTGTGCCCAGAACAAGGGTCTTCCCTTCACCCTCCGCCCAACTGGGCAGACCATTACCACTGACGCCTCAGACATGGTTTGGGGCGCTCACCTAGAAGACAGGTGCACCCAAGGTATTTGGGATGCCCAGCACCTTCCCTTACACATCAACCAGAAGGAAATGATGGCAGTACAAAAGGCTCTGACATCCTTCAAACCCCATCTCAAGCCAAGGGTTCTCCTTATCAAAACAGACACCACCACAGCAATGTGGTACATCAACAAACAGGGAGGGAACCCAATCTTACCCTCTGTGCAGGCTAGCTATGAACCTCTGGTTGGCAGCCTCTTCCATGGGACTACACCTGATAGCACAATACCTACCAGGGATCAAGAACAGCATGGCAGACCACTTAAGCAGAAACTTACTGGACCCCCACGAATGGCATTTCCACAGAAAAATATTTTTACACATCACTCAGGCATGGGGGACTACGAAAGTGGATTTCTTTGCTTCACATCCCAACCATCAGCTGACAGAATTCTGTACCAAGGAGTATCACCACCTAGCGTTGAAGGTGGATGCCTTGACCTTCCCTTGGAACACCCTCTTTGTGTGCACATTCCCTCCTCTGCCTCTTGTACCCAAGGTACTGATCAGAATAAGAGAATAGGGAATCCTCATTGCTCCAGACTGGCCCAACAACATTGGTACCCCTTACTGCACAGCCTGACCTCACAGCCTCCCAGGCAGCTTCCCCTGATCTCGGACCTCGTAACTCGGGGTGGGGGGGGGGATGCTGCACCCAGACTCTCGAAAACTATCAGCATGGCTAATGTTCTAAAAAGCAAACAAGGGGCCCCTGTTAAGCAATCAGGTCCAAGACATTATCACAGAAGCCAGAAGGCCCAGCACCAGAAAATGTTATGCATGAAAATGGAAAAGATTCTGCTTCTAGAGCCAGTCCGGAGGGGGCAATACCTCACAACCTTCATCCCTCTTATCCTAGACTACCTAGCGGAGCTACTTAATAGTGACCTCTCCTTCTTCTCTATTAAAATACACACCTTAGCCATTTCAGCTCATTTTGGTATAGAACAGCCCTTGTTTTTCCCATCCTTTGATTAAACAATTCCTCAGAGAGGCTTCTAATATCAGACCTCCCAGAAGGCCACCCACTCCAGCCTGGGACCTGAATTATGTTTTGGAAAAGCTAACTTTACCACCCTTCGAACCTGCTTCTTCAACTGAACTAAGATACCTCTCCTGGAAGACTGCTTTTCTCCTACCATTACCTCAGCCAGAAGGGTTTCAGAACTTCATGCAATGATGGCCATTGAGCCCTTCATCATCTTCCATACAGACAGGGTCTTCCTGAGGACTAATCCCTCTTTTATGCCCAAGGTGTCATTTAATGTAACTGTCAACCAGGCCATACATCTACCCACCTTCTTTCCTAACTCTGAAAATAAGGGGGAAGAATTTTGCATTCTCTAGACGTGCACAGGCAGCTCAGATACTATCTGGACCGTACTAAACCCTTCAGGAAAATGGACCAACTACATGTCAGCTTTGCCCCAGGGGCATAGTAGAAGCCCATTTCCAAACAAACCATTTCCAAATGGATATCACACTGTATCCATTTCTGCTACAGTTTGCATGGGAGCCTCCCCAAGTCTGTTCGAACCCATCACACTAGGGCAGCCTCCACTTCCACAGCATTCCTCAAAGAAGTCCCCAGCAGGGGCATCCTGGAAGCTGCCACTTGGAATTCTGTCCATATCTTTACCAAGCATTACCACCTACCTTTATTTTCTAAGGCTAGGGCAGGGTTTGCCTCTGTTGTGCAGGGCATGCTGACACATTCTTAGGTCTCTTACTAATCCTACCACCCCTCTCCTCAACTTTGGGAATCCTCCCATAGATGATGACTGCAACAGTGAAACACAAAGAACATAGTACAGTAGTGTACACGTACCGTAAATGTAGATGTTCGAGTTTATTCATTGTTGCAGTCCTGGTTTCCCACTTTCCTTCCTCCTTATGTCTTTCTTTAGGGAGACATAAAGTGTTCTTCATGTTTCACTGTTGCAGTCATTACATTTGGGTTAGCTGCTTGCAGTAGCACTCAGTTGGCCCGATTAACAAAGTCTTGGGTCCTGCATCGGTTGCTGTCCCTTCTTCCATGACATCAGGTCATCAGGGGTATAAAACATGCAGCCGACGCCACTACATCAGTCTTTCTTGCCGTGCGGTGCCCGAAGCAGAAGCAGTTTGCAAGTGCCGGTCGGCCGACTCCTGAAATTTGTGTTTTCAAGTTTCAGAACCGAAGTCTTCAACTAAAGCTAAGTACCTCGTTGGGGAAACTTTTTCTTGCTCCTTTACTATTGCTGGCGTACCACTGGGATCCATCCTTGGGCCAATGCTTTTTAACATCTTCATCAATAACTTTCACACTGCTATTCCTGATGCTAAAATGATTCACTACGCAGACGATTCAACCTTAGTCTGCTCTGCCTCAAACCTCTCTGAATTGCTGACTAAAACCCAAACTGCCTTCTCAACAACTGAAAACTGGATGCGCCAAAACCACCTCTCTCTCAATGCAAATCAATCAAAGATTCTGCTATTCCCTCCCACAAAGACCCTCTCCTACGATAAAAACAACTTCAAAGTTTATAGTCAAGCCAACTCACCTATAGAAGTAGTCCCCTCTGCCAAACTACTTAACATTACTGTAGATGAACACCTCAAGTTTGATATTCATATTCAACAAAATGTTAAGAAAACCCACCAAAAGCTAGGTATGCTTTATAGGAATAATCGCTTTCTTTCCAACTCTACCAGGCCAACTCTGGCCTCGACTTATCTTCCTTCCTTCCTTCCTTATTATACGGAGCCCCTCTCCTAACCAACCTGTCCTCCTCTATCACTTCTAAACTAGAAAACTGCTACAACAAAATCTTTAAATATGCCTCTAAATCTAAAAATACCACCCATCACTGCCTAACCCTACAATCCCTGAATTGGCTTGAACTCCCAAACTACCTAGACTGTCTCCAACTCTACTGCACATACTCATATTTCACACAACAAAATGTCCCACTCTAACCATCATCTTTCCCCTTATGCACCCATCAGAGCTCTCAGATCTGAAAATCAGAACATAATCACTATCCATAAACTTAAACGTCCTGCTGGCCAACTTCTCCTATCTTTCTCACTAGGCAAAAAAAATGGAATTCCCTTCCCTCCACACTAAGAACCATACCAAAGTCAGAAAACGTCAAACCCCAACTATTCAAACACCTCTCCACTAAATGGAAATGTACCTGCCTTCACCCAACCTAATCCAAGGGGGTTCTCGCTCTGGTTCCCAAGCTCTACAATTGTCATAGTTATCTTCCTATGAGCCTATCTAAGCTCTCGACAATTTCTATAGCTTCTCTCTAAGCTCTCAACTCCTACAGCTACCCTTGTACAGCCCAACCTTGTAAATATTGTAAATAGCATTCTACTGTTGATGTGTGTATATAAAGTGTATTGACATTTTCTTAAAAGGTTTGTATGTAAACTGTTTCCACACCTAACCCATATCTGTTTTCCTCAAATGAAACTGTGTGATCCCTACCTTCAAGCTTAATGAATTTGTTAACTATGCATGATATTGAATGCATTTATGAGTAAGTATTCTACATAAGATCTTTAATATTAACTATCATTTGCATCTAAATTGTATAATGCATCTTGGAGCTTTTCTTCCTGGGCCTCTACTGAAAATGGGTTAATTCGGTCCAGTGGACTTCCCCGGTAATCAAATTGCAAATAAATAAATAAATAAATAAGTGAATGTCAGTAACATTTAATAATTGCATTACTTGTGGAAAGCAAATACCTCAAATTTTTTCATTGCTACTGTATTCCTTGCCTAGGCCCTGACCACGACGTACCTTGCTGTCGGTTTTGTGCTTTATTTAATCAGCACACTATCCATTGTCGGTATATTTTTGCCTGTAAGTATTTCGGTTCTCTGTTTAATTATCCAGAAATGTCATTGGTTAGCCATTTGACTACTGGGATTTTGAAAAAAATGCAAAGATAAAGACAGAGACAGGCCGCAGAGGTCCAAAACTGCCGACGACGCTTCTTCTAAGCCAGTCGGCAGTCCGCCGGTACTCATTGAGGTGCTTTCGCAGCCCCTGATACCCGCTACTTCTGATTTGCAGGCCTCTACTGAGACCCATTCGGAGTCAGGTATGCCGTGAGATGCTTCAACTATGGTACCTGCGGATGTCTCTACCTTGGATAGGTCTGGAGCCACTGTGCAGGCACAGGCTTTTGAGGGTGTATTCATGCCTACGGACTTGCATATTAAACAGACGCGTCCTTCTTCATTTAGGCCTAAATCTCGAACCATGCCTAAAAAAATGATTCATTAGAGGCCTCTTGCAAGGGCTGCTGTTACTGGGTCTATGCTCAGAAGGCATGCTTGGATTAAGGCTTGCTCAAGCCTCTATGCATAAAAAACAAATGATAAGAGTGGCTGAAGATCTTATAACTCTAATCAGGGGAAGCCAACCTCCCCCTTCTAAGAGACCTAGGACTGAAGTTGTTTATGAATCTTCTGACCAGGATTCTGATTTTTCTGATTCTTTTGATGATCTGGATTTACTCTTATCTACTTATGAGGATTCTGATGCAGAGGACTCTATTCCCTCTGCTTCCCCTCCAGAGGATTTTTCTTTTGGTGAAACCTTACATACTCTAAGGCAGCATTACTACTGGGAAAGCCAGGATTTTTCTGATTCAAAAAAGAGGCTTAGGGATTTCTTACTCCTGCCTCAGCATAGGCCCTTAGATATTTATTCCTCCTGTACTGTACATTGTTGATGATGCTTTTTCGGAATCTAGTTTGGCCCCTGATTCTTTGCCTCCTGCTCCTAGAAAACCTGACAGATATTACAGGGTTCCTGATTCACACAAGTTCCTTTTTAAAAATCCTATTGCGGATCCAGAGACTATTTCACAGGGACCCAAGGGCATTAAGACTTCTACTGCTAAAAATCTTAGCCCTTCTGAGATCCAGGGCACTGGATAGATGGGGGTAAGGTGGTTTACACTTCTGCAACCTTGGCCATTAGGGCTTTAAACTGCCAGTTTCGTATGTTAAAGTATCAGCAACATGTTATTGGATTGCTTAAACAGAAAATGATGATTCCTGACTGTGCGGAAAATCAAGAATTACAGGATTTAATGCATTCTGCTGAACAGGTTGGAAAACATGCTTTGCAGCGTGGATTTGATTCATTAGAGGCTTCTTGCAAGGGCTGCTGTTACTGGGTCTGTGCTCAGAAGGCATGCTTGGCTTAAGGAGCAATCTTTGCCTGATCACGTTAAAACTAAATTGTTGGATGCTCCCTTAAATTAGGACCGCCTGTTTGGCAACAAGACTGAGGAAGTTCTTAAAAAGGTGGAAGATGAAGCTAAATCTATGCAAACTGCTAAAGATTTCTTACAAGTTCAGCCTCCTAGATTTAATAGGCACTGGCCCTCTAAGAATTGGTCCTTTTCAGCCCCTTCTAGGTCTTCTCAAGCCAAACCCAAACCCAGACACAGCAAAAACCCCAGGTTTCAGTCCCAGGGGACACACAAGACTAAGTAGTGGGGGGGTTTCCGCACCCAAATCAGGGAGTAGTAAGACTGTCTCCTATGGAAAACTGTCTCAGTGACTTGCTTTTAAAACTTCCAAGCACGTCCCAACTGAGTGCTCCTTTAGGCGGAAAGACTGGTCTGCAGGCCAAAAACTGGGAGCTCATTACCCAGGACAAATGGGTTTTAAATCTAGTGTCCCGAAGATACAGATTTCACTTCCACACCTTACCAACACCAAGCAGGTGGCCAGATCTACCCCCAAATCAGTGAGCAGAGGCCCAAAATCAAGTACTGTCTCTTGTAAGAATGGGGGCTATTCAGTTAGTACCAGAAGAGGAAAAGGGACAAGGTTTCTGTTCGAGACTTTTTCTGGTACCCAGAAAAGACAATACATAGCATCCTATCCTGGACCTTTCTACTCTAAATACCTTTCTGGTGATTCCAAAATTCAAGATGCTGACTCCTCACCAGCTGCTTCCTATGCTAGGCAAAGTTGCATGGTTGGCAACACTAGACTTAAAATAAGGCATACCTGCACATCCCTATCAGGGAGTCTTGCAAAAGATACCTACGCTTCAAAGTTCTCTGCACTGCCCTTTGGCTTATCTACTGCGCCCAGGTTATTCACAAAGTGCCTAGCTCCAGTTATTGCATTCTGCAGGCAAAGAAATATTCAAATATATCCATACCTGGACGATTGTCTAATTCAGGCAGAAAGCCAGGACATACTTTTGAATCATCTGGCCTTTGTTCAAAGGGTACTGACTTGTCTGGGGTACACCATAAACGAAAAGAAATCACACCTGGTACCCTGTCAACAAATTATATTCCTGGGAGCAAGCTTGAATACAACTTCCCAGATGGCTTTCCTCACGCCAGAAAAACGGACTCATTTGACAACGTACTTCAAACAAGTGGCCACAAAAACCCAGTTCTCTGCAAGGCAAATACTGCAAGCCTTGGGGTTTATGGCCTCCTGCATTCTTCTAATTCCATATGCAAGGCTGCATATGAGGAAACTGCAATGGTATCGCAAAAGCCTATGGTGTCAACGTTCACAGGATCTAGAAGCTATGATTCCTATCATACCTTTCCTATGCCTAGAGTTCCTTTGGTGAGCAGAGGCCTGCCACCAAAACAAGGGACTACCATTCACACTACCCCCTGCCACCCAAACTTTAACAACAGACGCATCAGACTATGCATGGGGGCTCACCTGGCAGGGAAGTGCATTCACGGCAAATGGAACCCAAGTCAAATGCACCTACACATAAATCAAGAAATGTTAGCTGTACAGAATGCTCTGACAGCCTTCAAGGACAACATTCTTCCAGGACAACTAATGGTAAAGACTGACAACACCACGGTCATGTGGTACATAAACAAGCAGGGGGGGTCCACACTCTTACCCCCTCTGCAGACTAGCCATGGCATTGTGGAACATAGCCTTGAGCTACCAAGTGAATCTACAAGCTCAATTCCTGCCAGGAAAACTAAATACGCTGGCAGATGGACTAAGCAGAAACCTCATGTACCCACATGAGTGGAAACTGGAACCAAGGATTTTCAACATGTTGACAAGCAAATGGAGGAGCCCAGATATAGACCTATTTGCCTTCCCCTGAACCATCAATTGGACAAATTTTGCACAAGGATTCCCCACAAACTAGCTTGGAAAGTGGATGCGCTATCTTTCAGCTGGAGAAACCTATCAGTTTATGCCTTTCCTCCTCTGCCTCTGCTCTCCAAGGTACTACTAAAGATCAAACAGGACAAGCCAAGGATGAGTTTATTTGCACCAGACTGGCCACGCCAACACTGGATCCCCCTCCTGCGCAGTGTGTCACGCTTGGCCCCATGGCACCTGCCTCAGACTCCTTCCCTGTTGTCTCAGCAGGAGAATCAGATTCTGCATCCTCAGCTGCAAACCCTGAACCTAGCAGCCGGGCTAATTACTTAATCTCTCTTTTACCACCCCTCAGTAAGTCAGTGATGGATATCATTTTAAAGGCTAGGAGGCCCAGTACTAGAAAATCTTATGCTGCATTTTTGTACCTGGAACCAGTCTCAAGGGGATGAGCGCAGCAGTGCCCAATTTACCTCAGATTCTACAATATTTGACTGAGATGCTTCATAAGGGCTTGTCCTTTTCCTCCATCAAAATTCATGTCTCAGCCATTTCAGCTCATTATAGCACAGAGCCTCCCCTCTTCTCTCACCCACTGCTCAAGCAGTTCCTCAGAGAGGCCAAATATTTAAGTCCACCGAGGAGAACTCCAACTCCAGCCTGAGACCTTAACTTTGTCTTGGAAAAACTCACTCTTCTTCCTTTCGAGCCAGCTGCTACTGCAGATTTAAAATTCCTTTCCTGGAAAACAGCTTTTCTTTTAGCAATCACTACTGCAAGAAGGGTATCTGAGTTACAGGCCCTTATGGCAGTGGAGCCTTTTATCATCTTTCATGCGGACAGGGTGTCCCTCAGAACCAATCGTTCCTTCATGCCCAAGGTGTGGTATCCAGTGTGGCTCTTAATCAGTCCATTCATTTACCTACCTTCTTTCCTAACCCACAGAACAAAGGGGAACGGATACTGCACTCCTTAGATAAGCATAGACAACTTGGATCCTACTTGGACAGGACTAAACCTCAAAGGAAATCTGCAACTTCTGGTGGCATTTGCTGCAGGGACAGAGGGGAAAGCTATTTCAAAGCAAACCATTTCAAAATGGATAGGCTACTGCATTCATTTCTGCTATAGGCACCATGGAAAACCTATCCCACGGGCATCAGACCTCATTCAACCAGGGCTGTATCTACCTCTACAGCATTTCTCAGGGGTGTTCCTACAAGGGACATCCTAGAAGCTGCTACCTGGAGTTCTGTACATACTTTCACCAAGCATTATCATTTGCCAATTTTCTCCAAATCCAGCATTGGCTTTGCCACTGCAGTCTTGCAGGATCTTATAGCTGGTCCTAATTCTATTTAAATTCCTCCTCCCAACCTTAGCTTTGGGAATCTACCCAAATGTAATGACTGCAACAGTGAAACACGAAGAACATAGTACAGTTGGGTACACTTACCATAGATTTAGATGTTCGAGTGTATTCACTGTTGCAGTCCTGGTTACCCTCCCTCCAGCCCCCTTTCTTCTTCTTTTGGCTGTACCTCTACTCTCACTTAATATGCTCAAAAAGCTTTTTGGTGTATTTGCTTTTTTGTTGGAGGTATATCCTTGTGTTCTAGATTTAATTGCTTCCCATTAGTGGGGCACCTGACATCCGAGGCAAGAAAAACTGATGTAATGTCGTTGGCTGCATGTTTTATACCCCTGATGACCTGACGTCAAGGAAGAAAGGACAGCAACCGACGCAGGACCCAAGACTTTGTTAATCAGGCTGACTGAGGGCTACTGCAAGTAGATAACCCAAATGTAATGACTACAACAGTGAATACACTCGAACATCTACATTTATGGTAAGTGTACACATCTGTATCTTCTGGCCACTGCCAGATCCATGAGCTTAGGTCCTTTTCCTCTTCCCATGGTGGCGCTTATTAAGAGTTTGTCTACGTTGTATATGAAAACTTGGTTGTCTTCTACTCCGGTGTCTCCTCTGATCCAAACATTTGACTGGTAGGCTGTCTGGGTGAAAGCATCTCTGCTGGATCGAGGGGGGGTTGAATCTGAGGTTTTTGGAGCCATCCCTTCCTCTCCGGAACCTTTGTGCTAGATGACTTGGCTCCAGCTTTTGCCTTGGAACCTATTCGATCTGACGTCTGAAGTTCACCTGGAGTGGCTGGATGGCTGCTTCAGCTCAGTCAGAGATAACTTCATATTCCTCCTTGGCTTCACCATTCGAGGCTATCAAGAGAGTGCTCTTCCTGACGGCTGAGCAGGCTACTCTTCCTCACTCGCATCCAGCCATCCTCCATAGAATGCCCTTGGGTCCTGATCCTACTCATCCTGTCCTGTTGAGACAGCTGGGCTCTTCGAGCCTTCAGACAGTCCACCATGGGGGCTCCCAGACTTCTGAGTCCTCGCCAGAACATCCCACCGTACAGGCTGTTTGTAAGTATACATGTTGCACATGACTTCCCTCAGAAGTATTTAAATGAAGACACTGATTTTTAGGAAGTGGAGGCGTCCCCCAGATCCCTATTGGAGATATCTAATTTGAGGTGATCTTCAAATTTTGGAGACATAAAAGTGGTTGGTCCACCAAAACCCCTACCCAAGAGGAATCATTGATGTTATGTTGTCCCTCTCTCGCCTTCATTCTTGCTTGGTGGGTTCGGAGATGATACTCTGCTTTGATTTGGCTGTATTCTAAAGCTCGAGAGCTGCCACTGGCTTGAGGCTAGACCCTATCCCAACATGCCCAGGGAGAGTTACCCAGGTCTCGTTTGCCGCTTGAAGCTTTGGGATTGTCTGCGACTAGCTCAGGCTAAGTTGTATTTTTTGTTATTATTTTTTGCAAGAGTTTTGATATTTTCTTAATTGTAGTATTCCTTGTAGTTAGGGGTTGCTAAGTATTAGGTGCTTCCTGTCTATCGCCCTGTTTTTGCTGTTTGTTGTTGAGGCCGTCGTTTCCTTTTCTCAGGCCTACTAATCCGTTTCAATTAGAGGATTCGTTTTCTCCTCTTGTTTTCACCCCGTTTTAGTTAGAGGGCTTCCCCCCCTTTTTTTACTTCCCCTTTTCCAGGGGAGCTCGCCGTTTAAGTTAGAGGCATCTCCCCGGTCGGGGGAGTTGTTTAACTTAGAGACTCTCCTCCTTCCATCTCTTGTTTTCCCATCTCCTAAAAAAAAAAAAAAAAAAAAAAAAGAACTTGTCTTTTCAGTCCTTTAGTCTGTTTTTCTTTTTTCCTGCTACTGTTATTAATTGTTGTGGTGGTTACTCTGTTTTATATCAGACATGTCCAAGGAGTAATCAAAAGAATCCAAGCCTTCAGGATTCAAAAAATGTGATTCCTGCACACGGATGTCATTGACCGATGGCCATACTAGTTGCATGTACTGCCTGGGAGTCATTCACCTACAGGACTCTTGTTCCATTTCATGGTTTTAGATCTAGGGTTCTGCAGGAGCATAAAAATAAGTTGATTCTAAGAGGGTTACTGAAAGCGCCCTTTGAGGAATCTGTGGAAGGGGATCAGGCAGGCAAATCAGATAGGCACTCCAAGGAAGCATCTTCGTCGGCTCCGAGCTCGGAACTATCGAAGGCTCATGACAAGCAAACAAGTTAGTCCGGATCCAAATTCTATCGGGTCCGACAACACACAATCTCCTTCAGTTCCTCCAATGTCCACGGAACCGACCAGGAGCCATAAAAGAAACCGGTCTCCCTCCTTGGAGCCAGTGCATTCTATACCGCAGTCTCCTCTGCTCCAGTCTGTGACAGGTAGTCACCGCTCGTCCACCCATTCCTTTCAATCATCCAGGAGCCTTTTGGATGATGTTGTGAAGAGGGTGGTGAAGAGGTTAATTAAGACTCCGGCCTTGGTAAAAATTTTATCGAGACAGCCCATATGGACATGGAGCCGACTGTCCAACCTACTTTGTCGTCAATTCCTCCTTCGACTCACTTGAGTTTGGAGCCGGAGTGCATGGAAGTCATTGTGGTGGAACCGTCGGACCCGAAAACCACTGGTCTCTTGGGTCAGACGTTTGCTTCGATCTCTTCGACACCACCTTCTGTTGAGGGATCTGGGGGCCGAGACTCCCTTGTTGGCTCCGGGGGGGGGGGGGGCGGGATCAGACCCATGTCTGTTCCTACTCTTTCCACTCAGGGCTTCGGCGAAGGTGAGTTTGGCTCCTACATCAACCTTGGAGCCATCACCCTTGGTGTGGGGTATATCTACAGGCTGTTTGGAGCTGGAGACTCTCTCGGGCCGGGATCGTGGTGCCTTCGAGGTGATGAGGAGTGTGCTATCCTCCCAGACCGCTCCACCCTCTGCTTCAGCTTCTCTGCCCCTTTCGGGGGCCGGTGTCTGCCTCCACACCACCCCTCCATCCTAAGTGTAGGGAACCAATGCCCCAGGACATCCCCTCGGGTGACCCCCCTCTTCCGAAACCTCCCCAGAGTACCCCTCTGTGGAGGTCCCTTGGAAAAGGACGTGTGAGAGGAAGCATATAGACTCCCCCAAGTCTCTCACTTCAGACACTGATTTGGAGGACTCAGAAGGGTCCCCATGGTCCCCCTCGGAGGATGGCTCATTTTCAGACATCCTGGGAATCCTCAGGCAGAGGGGTGGCTGGAAATCCCATTCCTCTTATGAAGACGAGTCTGTGTACCGGGAGGCTTCTGGCTCCCAACCCTTCACCTCTTGGGTGTCTCCTCCTTTCAATCAGCTACTGGGGGTGGTCAGTCGAAAGGCATGGAGCTCTCCAGAATCTATGGAACTGGTTCCGAGGAGGTCCAGTAAATTTATCACAGCACCAGAGGACAAGCTTTTCCTGTCTGGGGGTGTTCCATTTGATGCTATGGTGGTTGCGGCAGCCACAAAGAAGGAATTAGCAGAAACTTATTCTTCTGTCCATCTGCCAAACAAGGAGTCCCATACGATGGACAGATATGGGAAGCATGTGTTTTCATCAGCGGCCTTTACCCTTAGATTACGGAGTTATTTGTCCCATTTCACTTGTCTCCAGAGGGATCTCCTCAAAGAGCTGGGAGATACTGTTCAGGGTCCTACAGCTGCAGGAACTTCAGACAAAACTGCTTCCCAGCTTGCGACCTCTTGCGACCTTGTCTTCTTTAGTCAACTCCTCCATGCGACTCATCTTTTGCACAGCTGATGGAGTGAGCAGGGCAGCAGGCACAGGGATTGCCTTACAAAGACATTCCTGGATCCAGAACTTACTCAAAGTTCTTTTCAGTTCCAAAGAAAACAGGACCGGGCACCCATTTTGGATCTCAGCAGGCTGAACAAGTCTGGCAAGAAAACAAAGTTCCAGATGATGACACTGCAGTCCATTCTTTCCTTTCTGGAAAAGGACAATTGGATGTGCTCCATCGATTATCAGGGTGCGTACTACCACATCAAGATGGACAGGCAATCTAGGAGATATCTACACTTCCATCTGGGAGCCAGTTATTATCACTTCAGAGCTCTGCCCTTTGGTCTCCTTACAGCCCCCACAGTGTTCACCAAATGCATGAAAGTAATTACGGCTCACCTGAGGTGTCTAGGATTCTGTGTGTTTCAATATCTAGACAACTGGTTCCTTACTGCCACCACCAAGCATCGACTAATCATAGCAAGGGACACTACAATTCATTCCTGCTCAGAGTTAGGCATCACTATCAACTATGATAAATCTGCCTTGCTGCCCTGTCAGCATATTACATTTATAGGGGCGGATCTAAATACAAAAGACATGATCGCAAAATTGCCTCGAGAGAGTGTCAACCATACGACATCAGGTGTCAGTCTTGATCAGGAGAAAGAAGATTCAAGCAAGATTTGTCCTCAAAGTGCTAGGCTCGTTGGCAGCAGAAATAACACTAGTTCCCTTGGCAAGCTTCCATATATTGCAGTGGCTTCTTTTGCTCAGTGGTCCATGCAGAATCTACCCATGTCACATGAGAGCCACATTACGGAGACCTGCAAAAGAGATCTACAATGGTGGCTTCAGTCTACAATGGTGGCTTCAGTCTGCACACATAACTATAGGCACACTGTTCATCCTTCCCCAACCAGTAGCCACAGTGACCACGGATGCTTCCCAGATGGGGGGGGGGGCATTATCTGGGACAGACTTGTCAAGGAACTTGGCAGCAACACGAATACCACTTGCACATCAATGTCCTGGAGATGAGAGCAGTACGTCTGGCATTGCAAGCACTTCAGGGCTCTCTACCGACAGGGACAATTGCAAATCAAACAGACAACATGTCCGTAGTGTGGTACATCAACAAGCAAGGCAGAACCAGATCTTACCCCTTGTGTCGAGAGGCTCTAAGAGTATGGCAGTGGGTGGTGTCCTCTCAGTGTTTTCTGATTGCAACTCACATCCTGGAAAATCCAACATGATAGTGGACAAGCTAAGCAGGGCAATTCTGATGCTACACGAGTGGTCCCTGAAGCAGAAAATTGCAAATCAAATTTTTCGCAAGTGGGGCCAGCCTTACTGTGACCTTTTTGCTGTGTCCATGAATACCAAATGCAGCAGCTATTTTGCCCTCGTCCTCCAACTGGGACAGTTACCCAGGGATGCACTTGCTCACGATTGGCCCTTGGGACTTCTTTATGCTTTTCCCTCTAATATCCAAAATTCTTCAGAAAGCAAAATCGCTGGGTTGCAAGCTAATCCTCATTGCCCCTTTCTAGCCTTGTCAGATTTGGTTCCCCTTCCTTTGACCCCATTTGCAGGAGGAGCCTTGGATCCTCGACCCAGTTCCAGATCTTCTGATGCATCAGTCAGGAACGCTCCACTCTTCTGTTCAGATCCTCCATCTGGCAGCTTGGTTTCTCTACTTCCCGTCTTAGGCAGGCTTCCTGACATTTTCCCTGCAGTACGACACATTTTGATCTCTTCTCACAAATCTACAACTAGAAAGATTTATGCCAGCAAATGGAAGAGGTTCTGTTGTTGGGCAGCAAAAAATCATATTGATCATTTTACTGCACCCATTTTGAAAATCCTGGAATTTCTAACTGAGACTTTTAACCAGGGGACAGCTGCTGCATTCGAGTTCAGGTAGCTGCTATTTCCAATTATGTTGGAGAAATGAGTTCAAACGTTATGTCCCACAGATTATGCAAAGCTTTCCTGAAAGGTGCTATCCTCTTGAGACCCCCCAATAAGAAAACCCACCTCCTTCTTGGGATCTAAACTTAGTCTTAGCTTCCTTGATTCTCCCTCCTTTCAAACCGGCTGCTACCTGTTCTCTGAAGTTCTTGACTTTGAAAACAGAATTCTTGACTGCCATTACCCCAGTTCGGGAGGTATCAGAGTTATAAGCTCTCTCCATTCGTCTGCTTTATTTAATTTTTCACAAAGACAGAGTTTCTCTCCGAACCAATCCATCCTTCCTACTAAACGTTTGCTCTGAGTCAAATTTAAATCAATCAGTAGAACTCCCCGTTTTCTTCCCAAATCATAGCAACAAGGCAGAATATAGAATCCACCAACTGGATGTGCATAGGCAGTTGCATTTCTACGTGCACAGGACAAAAGACTTCAGAAAATCTGACCAATTGTTTATATCATTTTCAGAAAACAGAAAGGGTGCTTCAGTCTCAAAAGTAGCTGTATCAAAATGGCTTGCAGACACCATCACTTATGTTTATAGCTCACAGGGTAAACAACTTCCAGGAAAAATTCATGGGCATTCCACTAGAGTATTATCTACTTCTATGGCATTTCAGGCTAGACTGCCTTTGGACTCAATTTGTGTGGCAGCTACTTGGAGTAATCCTCATACCTTCAGCACTCATTACAAGGTAGATGTGCCCCCCCCCCCCCCCGGAACAGGTCATCCTTTGGTGGTTCCACTGTTCTGAAGAGTTTATTCCCTTGAGCCACCCGAGAAAGAAAGTGCTGGGGACGCTGTCCCACCAAGCAAAAATGAAGGTGAGATAGGGACAACATATAACGTAAAGAAGTTATGTATAACGTTCCATGTTTGTTGTCCATGATTTTGCCTTCTTTCTTGCATCCCTCCCCCTTCCTGGAGGATTGAGAAGAATTATTTGGTGTTTGGGTATATGTGCTGATTCCCTTCCTGCGTCATGAATCGGATAGGCATAGGGTCTATCAATGCTGGTTTGCTGGCACTGATAGGTGTGTGTGTGTGTGTGTGTGTGTGTGTGTGTGTGTGTGTGTGTGTGTGTGTGTGATATATATATATATATTTTTTTTTGTGTGTGTGTGTGTGTGTATGTGTATATATATATATATATATATATATATATATATATATATATATATATATATGTGTGTGTGTGTATATATATATATATATATATATATATATATATATATATATATATATATGGATTCCTATCACATGTACAGGCCATATGATCGACTTTCATTTGGTCGACAGTTTATTTGTGACAAGCAGTTTTATGTGGGGGCTTTGCCCCACACCCCTAATGGGGGCTGTGCCCCACCCCCCTAACTATATATATCAACTCCAGGGTTGCACAACATTGTGGAGGGGGGCAAATCTGCCTGTCGACCAAATGGCTTGTCGACCATCTCAGGTAGACCCATATACATACATATATATATATATATATATATATATATATATATATATATATATGTTTAGTGTAGTGTTATGGGTTATCACAAATGAGATCTGGGTAACTCTCGCTAGGCATGTTGGGATAGGGTCTAGCCTCGAGCCAGTGGCAGCTCTCGAGTTTTAGGATACGGCCAAGTCAGAGCCGAGTATCGGCTCCAAACCCGCCCAGCAAGAAATAAGGCAAGATCATCAACAAGCATGGAACATTATGGTGAGTTACATAACGTTTTTCTTGAGGCCTTTAGGTCTGTCCTAGCTACTTCTTGGGTGGTCCCTCCTGCCAGTGAGATGGTCGCTCTCATCTCAAAGCAGGCATAGAAGGAACTGGATGTGTTTGAATCAATTCCCTGCAAACCAGATAAGTACCTGGTCTCACCCAAGGATCACCAGCATTGGAGTAAGGGTCTGGCCATCGATTCCGTGGTAGTGATGGACGCCACTAATAGCTAGCTGAAGAAAGCTCTTCCGTTCTCCTCCCTAACAGAGAGTCCAGGACATCAGAAAAGTTTGGAAAGTGGGTTTGTGCTTCAGCTACCTTTGCATTGAGGGTGACAGACTATTTGGCACACATCCCAAGATTCCAGAGGAATTTGACTAAAGAACTGTCCAAATATTTCTCTGGCTCCATCTCTGTGTGGAGAGCAAGAAGATATTGGACTCATAGCTGGCCACACTCCAGTCCCTTCCTAATGTGTAAATGCGCCTGACATTTTATGTGACCAAAGGAGCTTTGAGAGTCACTGGTACCAGCATTACCATATGCAGACATGCCTGGATGTGCTTGTGTAATTTTTCAGAGAACGTCAGTTTGCCCTTTGTCAATGCCCCTTATAATGGTTCAACACTTTTTGGGCCCAAAGTCAAGGAGATTTTCTTCAGATGTGAGCAAGATGAGAAGATCCTTTTTGCTGTAGGAATTCTGTTCTTTAACCCCCCCCCCCCCCCAGGTCTTTCTGTAGGAACCAGAAGGAAGTTAAACTGTAGATCTGAAGTAGTTAACTTCATATCTGAAGTAGGAGATTCATTTGTCTGCAACCTGTGGGTTATGGATCCGATATCGGATCCGAACCGGCATGGTTTACCAGCTATGGATCCAAGCTCTCAGCTCCTCCCCTCACCCATAATGCCCTGCTCTACCCTCATGACCTCAGATCTCGTTTGCCGCGCATGGTGACCAGATTGTTTTTTCCAGCTCTCCAGCTAAGTGATAGATTCAGTGTTAAAATTGTAAAATTTTGTGAATTTTTTGGTTAATTTGTGTGAAAGTGTAGGTTTCCCTCTTGTATTATTACTTTTTTTTAGAGTTTAATCTAAAAATTATATCCCTCCCCTCGCTGGTAGCGTAGTGTGTGTGTTGGGCCTGTGAGTGAGTTTTGTTTAGTTACTTTACCTTAGTTATTGTAACTTTTTGTTAGCTTGGGATGTCTGAGCAGCCCAAGGCTATTTTCTCTAAATGCTCCGAGTGTGGCCATAAGCTTTCCCCAGCTGATGGCCACACTCGGTGTGTTAGATGCCTGGGGTTGAACACCTCACATCTGGATGTTCCATTTGTGCAGGGTTCAACCCCAGGGCATTGAAGGAGCGGAGGTCCAAGCTTGTTTTGGCAGGCCTTTTGCCGGACTCGGCTCCGACCTCTGCTCCTTCGGGGTAACCCACCACGGTTATTCCCTCTCCGGCTCCCCTTCCTCCTCCTGGGACTCAACCTCCCGCTTCTGGTTCGGAGGAGAGGGATGCTAGAAAAAGAGACCGGAGGGAGAAGCACCATAAGCGGCGGGCCGAGACCTCTGTTTCGGCCACGCCAGCCAAGCGGGCTTCTCCCCTGGCTCCCTTGTCGGCTGGATCTCCTCCTCCTCGGCTCCGGTCTCCAGTGTTTTTCACCGGGACCTGAGGAGGAGGAGGACCCGATCTCCGTTGAGGCTATCGAGGAGGCACTCAAGGCCTACCTTGGTAGCCTCGTCGAGATCAACGTACAGCCTATCGGATGCTGATCTGGACCGGATGATGTTAAGGTTCATCCAGGCCCAGATGCAGATGGGAGTGCTCTTGCCTCCCCCTGGGAGCTCGACCTTTTCAAGCCGATTGCTCCTTCTCCGACCCGCTACCGGGTTCGGAGCAGTTGGAGCCGAGCAGCCGAGCCGGGTGGGTTGGCGCCGATAGTACTTGGTACCGGATCCGACCCTGCCCTCGAGTGCATCGGATCCGACCTCTCGGAGCCTGGATCCGAGCCTCGGATCCGGGGGGATCAGTGCTCCTTCGGCGCCGTCTGTGTCGGAGCGCACTGTCCTTCAGATCCGGCGCTTGCCGGCTCGATCCACTCTTCGGATCCGAGGGGAGCCGATTGTCGGATCCTTTGGTGAGGTCGGCTCCCTTCAGCCTTTGATGTAGTGGAGAGGGCCCTGTTGAGGGTCTCCGGACCCCGGCACTTGTTTCGGCTCCGTCAGCTCCCTCTGCACTGGGCCAGGCTTCCACCATCCGGCCCTTGGGACAGCCCGCTTCTGTGCCCCAAGCTGTTCCCCTGGAACAGGTTGCTGCTTGCGAGGAGTCCTCTGACAGCCCCCCAGAGGATGTTCCTCGCAAGCATACGTGCAAAGGAGGCACATTGACTCCCGAGTCTCTCACGGAAGACACGGATTTGGAGGAAGGGAAGGCTCCCCACGGTCACCCCGAGGATGTCTCATTTGGAGACATCATGGAAATGCTCCGTATAAGGGGGAGGTGGTCTGCCCCCAAGTCTTCCTCGGACGAGTCCGTGTCCTTGGAGGCATTTGAAGCGGGCCCGTCTACCTCTTGGGTGTCCCCTTCTGCCGACCCCCTGGTGGACCTCATTACCACCAGGGCGTGGAAGGAACCGGACACCGTGGAGCCAATCCCTAAGAGGCCCGACAGGATCCTCAGCCCACCGTCTGACCATGCCCATTGGAGTAAGGGGCCTCCGGTAGATGCCATGTTGACGGCGGCCACCAAGAGGGAACTTGCTCAGGAGAGTCCCTCAGTCCATCCCCCAAGCAAGGAGTCTTGGATGATGGACCGCTTGGGGAAGCGGATGTTTAGTTCAGCGACCTTCTCGCTAAGGGCGCTGAACTACCTGGCACACGTTATTAGGATGCAGCGAGATCTCATTAAAGAATACGCTGCATCTCCCCCAGAGTCCATGTCGGAGGAGGACAAAGTGCTGCACTCCACCCGCATGGCCACTCTTAGATCAGTTACCAATACCTCTATCGGCTACTCTCCCATGCTACGGAAGGCGCTAGAGCCGCAGGGGCAGGTCTAGTCACTAGACGTCAGGCCTGGCTCCGTCATTGCGATTTCTCTGAGCCCTTCAAAGCGTCATTTGCGAACGCCCCTTTGATGGTTCTGCCCTCTTTGGCAAAACCGTTCGCGACACTTTGACCCAGAGAGAGAAGGACGGAAGACGCTGTCTGCCGTCGGAATCCGCTTCTCTGCACCCCAGAGGCCCTATTCTAGGAACCAAAAGGGTCAGAATAAGATGTGGTTCCGGAAGTCGCAGCAATCCCAGCCTGCTCCGGATAACCAGTCCTTCCGTGGCAGAGGAGGACAGGGAGTACGCCCTAGAGGCAGAGGGGCTCCCAGGAACTTCGGGTCCAGAGAACCCTTCTCTGAACGGCCCGCGCAGCAACCCTGAGGGGTTGCCCGGCTGCTCCACTCTGGAGGCAGTCGGGGGACGTTTTTCGGGGCACCTAGCAGCATGGGAGTCCATAACATCAGACCGCTGGGTTCTCCAGATCATATCCAGAGGATACCGCATCCCTTTTCGTCACTTACCAAAATTGAAGTCCCTCCCAGACGTTCCACCCGGTCAACGGGAGGCCGCTTTGGCAGAAATTGGCCATCTGCTAAAGAAAAGAGCCATCCAGCCCGTCCCCCCAGATCGGATCAGGGTTCTACTCCAGGTTCTTTTCAGTGCCAAAAAAGACGGGGATCTAAGACCAATTTTAGACCTTTCTCTCTTGAACCTGGCAGTTCCCAAGGAAAAATTCCGAATGGTCACTCTGCAATCTATTCTCCCCCTTCTGGGAGAAAATCACTGGATGTGTTCCATAGACCTCAAAGATGTGTACTACCACATCCTGATGGACAGGCGCTCCAGGAGGTTCCTCCGCTTCCGGCTGGGAGCCAGTCACTACCAGTTCCGGGTCCTTCCCTTTGGTCTCACCACAGCCCCCAGGGTGTTCACCAAAGTATTAGCAGTGGTAGCGGCCCACCTGAGGCTTCAGGGGGTGCAGGTCTTCCCCTACCTGGACGACTGGCTCCTTACCGCCCCAACAAGGCATCTACTACTATTGGCGAGACTCCTTTCTCCATCTTGCTCCCAATCTGGGCATTACTATAAATACAAAGAAATCCAACCTGGCCCACACAGCTCTTAGATTTTATAGGGGCCAGGTTAGACACAAGGAGTTTAAAAGCCTTCCTCACTGCGGACAGAGTTCAAAATCTGCAGCTCCAGGTGCGGGCCATTCTCCACTCAAGTTCTGTTCGGCGGAGTTGGTCCTGAGGGCTCTAGGGTCCATGGCGTCTGCTATAGCACTTCTTCCTCTCGCCAGGCTCAATATGCATCCTCCAGTGGACTCTCTTAGTACAGTGGTCATACCTTGCTCTTCCTATGCATCATCCCATTGCGATCAGCAAGGCTTGCAAGCGGTCCCTCCTGTAGTGGCTTCACTCCCCAGATCTCCACGGAGGCCGCCCATTTTGTGCTTCTCCCCCTCTCGCCACGGTGACCATGGACGCCTCCCGCCTCGGGTGGGGGCATTTTGGCCGGACCGTCCAAGGCACGTGGAACGATTCAGAGACCTTACTGCATATCAACGTTCTAGAGATGAGAGCAGTGCTCTTAGCGTTGCTAGCACTTCAGGACTTTCTTCCCTTGGGAACAATTGCGATTCAATCGGACATGTCTGTTGTCTGGTACATCAACAAGCAAGGGGGAACGAGGTCTTACCCTCTTTGTCGAGAAGCCATGAGAGTTTGGGAATGGGCAATCTCCACCAACCGCTTTCTAATAGCAGCACATTCGGTCGGTCCAACATCCTGGCGGACAAGCTCAGTCGCACCATTCTGACCCCTTACGAGTGGTCTCTCAATTTTCAAGTAGCGGAACGCATATTCGCACAGTGGGGAACTCCTTCATGCGATCTTTTTTGCCTCTCCCTCAAACACCAAGTGCGACAGTTTTTTCGCTCTGATACCTCCTCCAGGAGGTTCCCCAAGAGACGCTCTGGTGCATGCTTGGCCACCCGGTCTTCTGTATGCTTATCCACCCTTGCCTCTGATGCTCCAAGTTCTTCAGAAAGCCTCTCGGGTGGGTTGCAGAATGATTCTCATTGCTCCGTTTTGGCCTCGGCAGATCTGGTTCCCCTTCCTAAGGTCTCACTCGGTGAATCCTCCTTGGATTCTAGATCCCATTCCGGATCTGATATCTCCTCCATCCTGCCTATCTCCTCCGAACCTGGACAACCTGAAGCTGACCGCTTGGCTGCTCCAGTTCCACTCTTGATCAGGACTCCCGGTATTTCGTCCCCTGTTAAGGCGATCCTGGTGGCAGCTCATAAACCGTCCACTAGAAAAGTCTACCGCAGCAAGTGGAAACGGTTTTCTTTGTGGGCGGAGCGGCAAGGCCTGAATCCCTTCACAGTTCCTCTCCCTTTAGTGCTTGATTTCTTAACCACTCTTTTTAACGATGGTGCCAGCAGTTCCACAGTCAAAGTACAACTTGCGGCAATTTCACATTATCACATTGGTCATGACTCTAGTCCACTTATGTCAGCCAAGTTGTGTAAAATTTTCCTTAAAGGTACTTTCCTTCTCAGGCCCCCTGTAAAACAAGCGGTTCCTCCCTGGGACCTTTCCTTAGTTCTCCAGGCCTTGACTGCCCCCCCCCCTTCGAACCAGCGGCTACGGTAGATCTCAAATTCTTGTCTTTCAAGACTGCTTTTTTAGTAGCCATTACATCGGCCAAGAGAGTTTCAGAGCTTCAAGCATTATCAGCTAAACCTCCTTACTTCATCTTTCATCCGGACCGTGTTTACCTCAGGACCAACCCGTCCTTTCTTCCTAAAGTAGCTTCTGAAGCAAACATTAATCAATCCATTAACCTCCCTGTTTTCTTTCCTAAATATGAAAACAAAGGTGAATACAAGCTTCACTCCTTAGATGTTCACAGGCAACTTAGATTTTATCTAAACAGAACGGCTGGTCATAGGCAATGCGACCAGTTGTTCATTTCCTTTGCTAAATTTAATTTGGGCAAGCCAATTTCTAAAGTCTCTCTGTCTCGCTGGATTTCACAATGTATCTTATTGGCTTATCAAGCTTCAGGAAGGCCCACACCGGAGGGTGTACACACCCATTCAACCCGGTCAGTATCTACCTCGGCAGCCTTTAAGGCTAGGATTCCTCTAGATGATATTTGTGCAGCAGCCACGTGGGCTTCATCTCATACTTTTATTTCCCACTACAAGTTGGATCTTGCATCTAGGGGTAGAGCATCCTTTGGCTCCGCGGTGCTCCGGAATATCCTTCCATGATGGCCGCCCAAGATTCAGGTAGCTGGGGATTCTGTCCCACAGGTTGCAGACAAATGAATCTCCTACTTCAGATTTAGAAGTTATGTACTCACCATAACGTTCCATCTGAGTAGGTGTATTCATTTGTCTGCAACCATCCCGCCCTCCTATCCCCCTGGCCTTTCAGTTTCCTGCATATTATGTGTTACCCTTTTCAGGGTGTTCTTGCTGTTGGCAAACTCGATCTGAGGTCATGAGGGTAGAGCAGGGCATTATGGGTGAGGGGAGGTGCTGAGAGCTTGGATCCATAGCTGGTAAACCATGCCGGTTCGGATCCGATATCGGATCCATAACCCACAGGTTGCAGACAAATGAATACACCTACTCAGATGGAACGTTATGGTGAAGTACATAACTTCTAATTATCTGCAACCTGTGGGTATTTGGATCCATATCGGATCTGAGCCGGCAACATTTTATCAAGCATCTGTTCCAAGCTCCTTCCCTTAACCATAATTCCTCACCTCTCCTACCTTCCCTCAGATCTCGTTTGCTGCTTCATGCGTACGCATCGTGGTCTCTATAGCTCCAAGTTGGGTGTAGTAAGTGGAACTTTTGGTACTTATATTTAGGGTGTGAGAGTAGTTGTTTGTGAGCAACCCTTCCTCCCCTTCTTCTTTTCATTGGTTTGTTGTAAAAAAAAAAAAAAAAAAAAAAAAAAATTAGTAGTTTAGAAAGTTTGTGTCTTTGAGGTAGAGTAGGCCTAACCAACCCTTGTGTGCGTTTCTAGTTTAGTGTTTGGCGGAGTGGAGTGTGTTTATGGCTGACCAGCCAAAACCAACTTTTAAAAAATCTACAGAGTGTGGCCACAAGCTTTTACAGGCTGATGGCCACACTCTGTGTGTTATTTGCCTGGGCGTTCCCCGTCTTACTCTGCCATGTGCTGTGTGTGAAGGGTTCAACCCCAGGGCCTTAAAAGAGAGTAAAGCGAAACTTGTAGCCAAGGGCCTGCTACCAGTTTCTGCTTTAGACACGGCCTCCACATCGGCTCCCGTAGCCGACCAACCCCCCCCCCCCCAGGCTGGGACTCAGCCTCCCTGTAAGCTTGCTGAGACGGGACTAAATCAAAGGACAAGGACAAGAGGGAAAAAGAGAAAAGGGCGGAAAGGCACTGCAAGCGATCTCCTGATGAGGAGCCATTTCCCAGTCCACCTTCAAAAATTGTTAGGACCACTTCTCCTCTGCTCCATTCCCCAAGGTTCTCCCCGGAGCCTTCAGACCAGAGGCGTGTTTCAAAGTCGTCTCACAGGGCTAGATCTGAGTTGGTCGCCTCCTCGAGGTTGACTTGGAGTCTGTCAGAGCTTGACATGGACAGGATGATGCGGCGATTCATTCGGTCCCAAATCCAAATGTGAGTCTTGCCAGGCCCCTCTATGGCCAGAGAGGGCACTTCTATGCCCTTCTTCCATCCTATCTCTCCTCCCCCCGATCTGACCTGCGGTTTCGGGGTTTATGGATCTGAGAAGCTGGGGCTTCGGCATCGGCAGTTCCTCCAACCTCAACGCCGGCCACTACCTTGAGTTCCTAGGATCAGACTTGTTCGGATCTGAGCAACTCCCGGGGCCAAGAATAGGGGGCAGGATCTGAGGGAACGGAGATGTCTTCGTCTCTGACTTTTTCGGATCCGAGCTGTTCCTTCGGAACCCTGGCTACCTTGGCCTCGGTCTCGATCCTCATGATGGAGCCGGGGAGAACTTCTTCCTTACTGGTTGCCAAGGGGGTGCTTTCTCCTTCGGCTTTCGACGTGGTGGAGAGGGTTCTCTCCCAAGGATTGAGACTCCCAAGGATTGAGACCCCAGCCCATTGCCTTGGACTGTGCCCAGGCTGCCGTTGATTTAGTCACACCTCCCATCAGCTTGTCCCAAGGACAGCCCATGCTAGAGGACCCCCAGGTGGATCCCATCGTGGAACCTCCCGTGACTTAAAAGCCCTCTTCAGAGAGTCCCACTGAAGAGGCCCGCCCCGTAAGCATTCATGTAAGAGGAGGCACATGGACTCCCCCGAGTCCCTCACAGAAGATACTGACTTGGATGAAGGTGAGGGTTCCCCCAGGTCACCTCCTGAGGATGTCTCCTATGGAGACATCATGGAAATCCTAAGCCAGAAGGGAGGTTGATCAGCCGTAAAACTGTCTACGGACGAGTCAGTAGTCCTGGAGGCCTTTGGCACGGGCTCATCTACATCCTGGGTGTCCCCTCCTGCAGATCCATTAGTAGATCTTATTACCACGCAGACATGGAAGGAGCCTGACACCATAGAGCCAATACCCAAATGCCAGACAGGATCCTTTCTCCTCCCACAGACAGACAGGCCTGGTACAAGGGATCCCCTGTGGATGCTATGGTGGTGGCAGCTGCCATCAAGAGAGAACTGGCTCAGGAAAGTTCTTCGGTCCACCCTCCGGAAAAAGAGTCTAGGGCAGTGGATCGCTTTGGGAAGCGAGTCTTTTCTTCAGCGACGTTTTCCATATGAGCGCTGAATTTTTGGCACGTCATTCGAATCCAGCAAGACCTGGTCACGGAATTCACTTTGTCGCCCCCAGAGTCCTTGTTGCCAGAGGACAAGCGACTGTTCCCGGCAAAAATGTCGACTGTGCAATCCGTTTCAAACACGTCCATGCGTCTTCTTTCTCATACCACGGAAGGAGCGGCTAGGCCGGCTGGGACTGGCGTAGCTATGAGGTGGCACACTTGGCTCAGACTGTGTCAATTCGTGGACCCCTTCAAGGCATCATTCACAAATGCTCCCTTTGACAGTTCCTCCCTGTTTGGGAAGACAATTCGTGACACCTTGTTCCAGAGCGAGAAGGACGGGAAGACTGTCTGCCGTCGGAGTCTGCTTTTCTAGCCATCAAAGATCCTTTTCAAGGAATCAGAGAGGGCAGAAGAAGATGTGGTTCCGAAAATCTCAGTTTTCCCGGGACACTCAGGACAACTCATCCCCTAGAGGCAGAGGGGTACAAGACAAGACGCCGCCCCAGAGGCAGAGGGGGTCCGAGGAACTTTGGGTCTAGGGAGACCTTCTCGGACAGACCCGTGCAGCAACCCTGAGTTACTTTTATATCTTAACATGTATTATTTATTTATTTTTTTATTTATTCTTTTTTTAAGTGTTTGTTTTGAAGGATGTTCAAGCATTAATGTATATATTGTGGATAGGATATTTTCTACAACATCAGATCTGTGCAATACTGTTTTATTGTGCGTGGACAAATTCTGTGTTTAAAAATGACTTCATAACTAATTATTTATTCATCCTATTCATCCATTTAAATTAATGCACATTCTCTATTGGTTGTTCAGGTGTTTGACTGAGTATTTTATGTATGGCATGGTTGTTGTTCACTTACTCTGATGATGTCATGTGTAATGGTGAAAGCGATTAGCAAGTGAATTTGTACATATTTTGATTAAACTCTCTGCCTTGTGCTTTGGACGTGGTTCATTTTTGCTATTAACCCTGAGGGGTTGCCCGACTGTCTTACTCTGGAGGCAGTCGGGGGAAGATTGTCTTCGCACCTAACAGTTTGGGAGTCCATCACGACGAACCGTTGGATGCTCTAAATAATATCCAGAGGATACTCCATCTTGTTTGTTGCCTGACCCATCCAATCAAAGCGCCTCCTGGATGTTCCACCTGCTCAAAGGGAGGCCGCAGCGCACGAAATTTCAAAGCTGCTTTACAATCGGCCATCGAACCAGTCTCCCCAGATCAGTCCAGATTAGGCGTTTACTCCAGGTTCTTTTTAGTGCAAAAAAAGACGGGGGACCTCAGACCCATATTGGACCTGTCAACCCTGAACCTGTATGTACTCAAGCAGAAATTCCAGTTGGTCACTTTGCAGTCCATTCTACCTTATCTCTGAGAATGCGACTGGATTTGCTCGATAGAACTCCAGGATGCTTGCTACCACATCAAGATTTGCAGAAGCTTCAGGCAAGTAATTTGCTTCCAGCTGGGTGCCAATCATTTCCAGTTCAGAGCCTTACACTTCGGTCTCACCACAGCCCCCAGGGTGTTTACCAAGGTTGTGGCAGTAGTAGCAGCTCACCTGAGGCTTCAGGGAATTCAGGTGTTTCCTTACCTAGAAGATTGGCTCCTCGCTGCTGCCACCAAGCGTCTACTTTGCATGGCCAGAGACTCCTTCCTGCATCTTGCAGTCACTCTAGGGATTTCCATCAACATCTCCAAGTCCCGCTTGAACCCGGCACAGACCTTAGAATTCATAGGGGCACAGTTGGACACTCTGCTATTACAAGTTTTTCTCACTCAGGACAGGGTCCAGAACCTACAGGCCCATGTGTCAGTGATACTCTGCCCCAGGACACCGATGGCGGGCGACGTTCTTCAAGCCCTAGGCTCCATGGCCACAGCAATTTCATTTCTTCCATGTGCGCGCCGTCACATGAGTGTGCTTCAGTGGACCCTGGCAGTTCAGTGGTCTTGGTTAGACCTCCCCATGGACTACCCTATATGGATCAGCAGAGCCTGCAAGATTTCTTTTCTTTGGTGGCTCCAGTTGCCGGAAATCTTGGCAGGTCGTCTATTCTTAACATCCCCAGCCCAAACCACAGTGACCACGGATGCCTCCCAACTCTGGTGGGGGGGGCACTTTTTGGGAAGGACGGTCCAAGTCCCGTGGTCCCAGATCGAGACCAGATTGCATATCAATGTTCTGGAGATGAGGGCACTGCTTTTAGCGTTGCAAGCCTTTCACGTTGTTCTTCCCCTGGGGGGCGATTGCAGTTCATTCAGACAACATGTCTGTGTTCTGGTACATCAACAAACAAGGAGGGACCAGATCTTACCCTCTCTGCCGCGAGGCCATGAGAGTGTGGGAGTGGGTGATTTCCACCAGTCGGTTTCTGATTGCAACGCACATCCCGAGACGCTCCAACATTTTAGCGGACAGACTGAGTCAGGCTATTCTAATGCCATACGAGTGGTCTCTGAAACAGTCCATAGCGGAGGAGATCTTCATCGCGTGGGGTCACCCTTCCTGCGATCTCTTCACATCTGCTTCCAACACACAAAGTGCAGCGAGTTCTTCACTCTGATCTCCTACCCAGAGGACTCCCCCAGAGATGCTGTCGTCCAGGCTTGGCCTCCTGAGTTACTGTATGCCTATCCCCTGCTACCTCTCATTCCAAAGTTTCTTCAGAAAGCTTAACCGACGGGGGTGCAGAGTGATCCTAATTGCCTCATTCTGCCCTCAAGTGTGGTTCCCCTTCCTCTGCTCTCATGCTCTAACTCCTCCACGGATTCTGGATCCCTGCCCAGATCTCAAATCCCATCCCTCGGGCATCACTCCGCCTGATCTGGACAGCCTCAAGCTGACGGCTTGGTTACTCCAGTTCCCTTGATCGCTAGGACTCCCGATCTGTCATCTTCAGTAAAGAGTATTCTGGTGGCATCCCACAAAGCTTCCACTAGGAAGGTTTATCGCAGCAAATGGAAACGCTCCTCTATTTGGGCTTCTCAGAGAAACATAGATCCATTTACAGCCTCGGTTCCTACAGTGTTGGAGTTTTTTGTCCTATATTTTTCAACAAGGGGCTATATGTTCTTCGTGTTTCACTGTTGCAGTTATTACATTTGGGTAATCTGCTGGCAGGTTGTCCTCAGTCGGCCTGATTAACAAAGTCTTGGGTCCTGTGTCAGTTGCTGTCCCTTCTTCCATGACGTCAGGTTGTCAGGGGTATAAAACATGCAGCCAAAGCTATTATTCCAGTCTTTCTTGCCGCGCAGTGCCCGAAGCAGAAGCAAGTTCGCAAGTGCCGGTCGGCCAACTCCTGAAATTTTCGTTTTCGAGTTTCAGAACCGAAGTCTTCAACTAAAAGCTAAGTACTCCGTTGGGGAAACTTTTTCTCGCTCCTTTCCAATGTCAGTAAAAGTTAATAATTGCATTATTTGTGGGAAGCAAATACCTCATAAGGATTTTCATTTGTACTGTATTCCTTGCCTAGGCCCTGACCACAATGTGCCTTGCTGTTGATTTTGTGCTAAATTTAATCAACGCACAATTAAACATCGGTATATTCTTGCTTCTAAATATTTTGGCTCAAGATTTAATTTCCAGAAATGTCGGTTAGCAATCCGACTACCGGAATACCTAAAAAAGCAAAGAAGAAGACAGAGACAGACCGTCGAGGTCCAAGACCGATGATGAACGCTTCTCCTAAGCAAGTCGCCAGTTCACTGGTACTCATTGAGGCTCCTTCGCAGCCCCTGATACCTGCTATTTCTGATTCACAGGCTTCTACTGAGACCCATTCGGAGTCCGGTATGCCGCGAGATGCTTCAATTATGGAACCCTTTAATGGGTCCGGAGCCGCTGTGCAGGCACCGGCTTGTGAGGGTGTTTTCAGGCTTACAGATTTGTATATTAGACTGACGCCATCTTCAAATCTAAGGCCAAAATCTAAATCTATGTCTAAAAAACCAACGCCTGGGCCACATGTGCAGGCCCCTATGCCTAAAAAACAAATGATCAAAATGGCTGAAGATTTAATTACTCTGATCAGGGGTAGCCAACCCCCTCCTTCTAAGAGGCCTAAGCAAGGCATCGATTATGAATCTTCTGAACAGGACTCTATTTCTTCTGACTCTTCTATTGAACAGGATTTGTCTATTCCTACTTATGAGGACTCTGACACGGAGGATTCCATTCCTTCTGCCTCTCCCCCTGAGGATTTTTCTTTTGGGGAAACTTTACATGCCTTAAGGGAACATTTCCATTGAGAAAGTCAGGATTTCTCTGAATCTAAAAATAGACTTAGGGATTTTCTTCTACTTCCTCAGCATAGGCCTTTGGCTATACCTCCTGTTCTAGACATTGTGGATGATGTTTTTTCAGAATCTAGTATGACTCCTGATTCTCTGCCTCCGGCTCCTTGTAAGCCAGACAGATACTACAGGGATCCTGACTCCCATAAATTCCTTTTCAAAAACCTTGTTGCTGATCCTTAAACAATTTCTCAGGGTCCCAAGGGCATTAAGGCCTCTTCTGCCAAAAATCCTACTCCTCCTGATAGAGATTCCAGGGTGCTGGATAGATGGGGTAGGAAGGTTTACATGTCTGCAACCTTGGCAATCAGGGCTTCAAACTGTCAGTTTCATATGCTTAAATGTCAACAGCATATCATGGGACTGCTTAAACAGAAAATTATGTTAATCTCTGACTGTGTGGAAAATAAAGAATTGCAGGATTTATTGCATTCAGCTGAACAAGTTGGAAAACGTACTTTGCAATGTGGTTTTGATTCCTTGGAGGCTTCTTGCAGGGCTGCTGTAACTGTATCTGTGCTAAGAGAAGGCATGCTTGGCTCAAAGAGCAAACTTTGCCTGATCATGTTAAAGCAAAATTGTTAGATGCTCCTTTACAACAGGACCGTCTCTTTGGTAGTAAGGCTGAAGAAGTGTTAAAAAAAGATGGAAGATAAAGCTAAATCTATGCAAACTGTGAAAGATTTCTTACAAGTACAACCTCCAAGATTTAGTAGGCACTGGCTTACTAAGAACTGGTCCTTTCTAGTCACCTCGAGAACCGCTCAAGTCAAATCAAGACATTCCAAAGGCTCCAGGTTTCAGTCACAAGGAACTTTTAGAACAAAACAATGGGGTGCCTCCACCTCCAAATCTGGAAGCAACAAGGCACATCCCTATGGTATACAGTCTCAATGACTTCCCTCTATGATCACCAAGCACTTACCTCTTAGTCGCCCCTTTGGGGGGAAAACTAGCACTTCATGCATGAAACTGGCAACTTATTACCCAGGACAAATTGGTTTTAAATATAGTATCCCTGGGATACAGATTTAACTTTCACACGTTACCAATCCCAAAAGGATGGCCAGATCTGCCCCCAAATCAGTGAGCAGAGGCCCAGAAACAAGTTGTCCCCCTCATGAACATGGGGGCTATTCAACCAGTACCAGAAGAGGAAAAGGGAGAAGGTTTCTATTCCAGACTTTTCCTGTTACCCAGAAAAGACAAATCATGGCGTCCAGTTCTGGACTTATCCACTCTAAATACATTTCTGGACTTATCCACTCTAAGTACATTTCTGGACATTCCAAAATTCAAGATGCTGACTCTTCAACAGTTACTACCTATGCTAGGCAAAGATGCTTGGTTTGGTAACTCTAGACTTAAAAAAGGCTTACCTGCATATGCTCATGAGAATGTCTCTCTCCAAAATCACCACAACAACCCTGAACTTGGATCTCATGTTTCAGGGGGTTCGATACCACCAGGCCAACGACCTAGTTCAAACGTTTCTGAAGCAGGCAGTTCTGTCAATATTGTGTCTGGTAACATGAGTGAGCCTATAGTTGTTCCATCTTTTCTCGACTGGGTGAACGACACAACAAAGTTGTTGTATGGGTTCATTAACAATCAGGAACAACCGGCTCTTAACACCACCTTGTTGCAAACAAGGTTAAGTGTTATTGCCGACAAACTGAGGTTATTTGACATGAAACTCCTCAAGTTAAAAAAGCTTCAACTAGAGGTGGTATATTTTAGACAATGTCTGTCTGAAAAAATGGTACGGAAAGGTCTTCGTGGTCACCAATTTCCAACTGGTTTGATACCAGATTCTTTTTTCCACACAGAATTGCTTGCTCTATTTGACCAACAAGGATTCCAATTAATGGAGCTAATGGTAAAACACTATCTATTGCAGATAGGCAACATTGCGAAACAGGTCGAAGATTTGGACAAAGATATCAAACTCGACCTTGACTTTGCTAGGTACAGATTCGATTACAACAGAGTATTTACCAGTATCGAACAACTACTGAATAGACTCAAAACAAATAAGATTTAAAAAAAATGAATCGTGACTGTCTAGCATATAATAATGGAACAGCTTACCCTAAACCACAAATTACACAGGTATGGCAGAACACTAACTTAGTAGCACCTTTAACAGGAGTTAACCAATCCAATAACCAAGTTGAGGTGTCATCACCCGCTGACACCTTTGACCATAACATTGAACCTGTTGACACAATTAGACGAAGTGAAAGACTTCGTTCTAGTAATGTCCAGCATAGTGGGTTAGCAAATAATAATCAACCCACTACAAATTTTCAACAGGACTTGAACAACATGTCCACAGCAGGGTCACGTTGACCTCAGAACCAGAGGAACAAAAGGTGGAACAATCATCGGAAGAGATAGTCTTGAATGACTTTACTGACACTTACAAGCTTGTCATTCTTACCAATTCTAAAGGTGACTTTAATGTTTACAACTTTTCATCTACTGTTATAGAGCCTGCTTTAATTGATTTACTGTCAAAAGGTAACATATTTGTTTTGAGTAAAAATATGAATATGGCTAAAACAATGTTGTTGTTGTGTCTTTCGGCTTTTCCTGATTAGGGGTCGCCACAGTCGAACTCCGGTCCGCTAATGATTGGCAGTAGATTTTTACGTGCAGAGTTGCCAGTTCTGATGCACAACCTTCAACGAAGGTATGCCCATTCACGCATGTCTCCACACAGAAGACGCTCTAGCTGAGAATCGAACAGGACAACGTCTTACTGTGAGGCGACAACGCTACCGCAGCACCACATGGCTAAAACAATGATAGATTTAAAGTGTTGTGTAAGGAAATTTAATCTTACTTTTTATTAGGTAATACTGAGCAAACTAATAATGTATTAAAACCTGCTAGTACATTTAACCCTCCACTACACCCACTTTTAAACTCGTTTGAAAATGTATGTGAACTTGACATTAGACATTTATCTTCAGGTAGAATTAGTAAAAAGACCGACAACAGTACTGCTGAACAATTGCGAGCATTGAAATTGCTTAGATCAGCCCAAGTTTGCATTGTTAAGCCAGATAAAGGCGGCGGCCTTGTTATTTTTGATATTGCTGACTACAATAAAAAAATGGAGTCAGTATTGAATAATGCAGCTTATTCTCTGTCTTCGTTGAGTGAAACAAATGTTGCATACTCTAGGATTAGGGGTGATTTTAGGGACTTGTTTATAGAAGCCAAAATTGATTTGGACACATTCAACTATATTAATATACTTTTCCCTAAAATGCCAGTTATGTTCGGAATTCCTAAAATTCACAAGAACATACAAAATCCCCGTATGAGACCACTCATCTTCGGCAGAGGTTCTTTGACATATGCATGTGCAAAGTTGGTTGATGTTTTATATTACAAAAATACCTTAAACTTGAACCAAGAGTGTGTAAAGACTCTTGGACTTTTTTACAGAATTTAAATACCTTAGAAGTTAATCAAAACGAAAATTTCCTTACTGTTGATGTGGTTGACTTGTACACCTCGATTCCCCATTTAGAAGCAGTGGAGTGGATAGCACTATTCTTGTATAGCAGAAAAGCACCACAAAGGGACATTGACCTTGTGTCTGAACTTATAGACATCATACTTACCAACAACTTTTTCACGTTTAACGGTAAGTTCTACTTGCAAAAGCAAGGGGTAGCCATGGGCTCCCCTTGTGGTGCGAGTTTAGCGAATATGTTTATGGCACAATAAGAAGAATTTTTCATTTATAGTAAACCTGAAATAAAAACACCTTTTGTCTTTTACACAAGGTTTTTAGATGACATTTTTGTCATTTTTAAAAGAAACGAGGTAGAAGCTAAACAATTGGTTGACTATTTCAATACTACTACAACATTTTTTAAGTTTACTTACAACTTCCATTCTGTAAGTATTGATTATTTGGATGTTAACCTAACGAAAGACACAGTAAATAGGAGATATAGTTCTAAGATTTACAGAAAACCTACGTACTGTAATTCTTTTTTGCACTTTTCTAGTGCACATCCTTACATTCAAAAACGTTCCATTGTGAAAGGTCAACTTATAAGAGCTGCAAGAATGTGCTCTAATGAATGTGATTTTATTGCTGAATGTCACTTCTTAAAAGAAATGTTTCACAACAGAGGTTACCCCTCTGTTTTGATTGTCGATTTAATTGAAGAAGTGAAAAATAAACGTAGTAATGGGACTATTCAACCACTGTTACCACTTCTTGTAGAAGGTCAGGATGATTCATTATTGGTTCCCTCTACTACTTCAGGTACATTTGACTTTAACCAACCAAATTTGTCATACAGCAATATTCTACCTAACCACCAAGTCAGGAAGTCAAGTTCTTTTAAAGTATGTTTTATAACTACTTTTAGTAACGACAGTGAACAATTGAAGTCAATTCTTTACAAGAATTGGAGCTTTTTATACAGGGACAACTTTTTGATTTATAGAATTGGTGAGTCACTGAAGATTGTCTATAGAAGAGGCATTAACTTGAAAAGTATTTTTGAATCTAAAATCACTAAACTTAGCTCGAGATTAAATGGAACCCTTTACATGTGGGGCTTGTAGGATGTGCAGGTACGTTAAAACAGGTAATTCTTTCAGAGTAAATGACACTGATAAACATTATATTAATCACAAATTAAACTGACTCTAAAAGTATTATTTACCTAGCTACATGTAACTTATGTCCTGCGTTTTACATAGGTAAAACGGATAGGAAGTTCCGTGACAGACTTTACAAACACTTATGTGCAATCAGTAAAAATCAAAAAGAAAACGCTTTAGCTAAACATATTTCTTTAAATGAAGGACACACTTTTGGCTTTCAAGCTATAGACCAGTTAGTACCTGACATTAGGGGGGAGGTCCTTACTCTTTACTTTTAGAGGTTCGTGAACTTGAGTGGCAACTAGCATTAAATGCGTTCTCTTTTCCTGGTCTTAATGAGAACTGCAATATTTTATGTTTGCTTAAATTAAGAAACTTTATGAGATGAATACTTCTCAGGTTAGTTACAAATGTTAAAAAACACACCAAACAGCCAGTATGTAGCAGCAAAGTCTCCTTTATCTCCACAAGACATTATTCAATTAATTATACAATTAAATTCAAAAATGGAGGAAAAATTATTTTCTGAAAGTATCCCAATGTTTTAACTAATTTGCTCAAAATTACTAAAATCTTCATTAATATTAATAATTAATAATACATATCACAATATAATTTCTTACAATATGTGAATTATGGAATATAACATTATGAAATAAATATTATAATTATATTTCAATAAATTCAACAGTGAATTAATTCTTCAAATACTTAATTCTAAGTTTTAAACTTCAGAATCATCCTTGTTTCAAGTTCTAACAATTTGTCACAAATATTGTCACCCTTAGTGCAGTGAGGTTTTGCTAGTATACTAAATTTTCTAATATATAAACAACACCACTGGATCTGCAATTGAAATAATGCATAGGGTTATGATAAACATTATTAACGGATCTGATGTTAATAATTCTGTCACATATGCTACAAGAATTACATCTAAATGAGCCAACATTGGCAGCATAGTCTCGTCTTATGGTACAAAGATTATTATTTAATATTTCTTTTAAATTAAAGCTCACCTATGAGCTCATCCTCACTAATTATTCAAAACACCATTCATATGATCCAATAGTAATTTTTCATCATTTAGCTCATGATTTAATTCAGATGCCATACTGGTATGTTTATTCAATCTTATTGTTGTTTATAAATAAGGTTAGATCCAAAAATTAATCTGATTCGATTGACCTCATAAGAAAAAGAGATTGTATTCATTATCATTCAATTCTTCAAAAAATTCACAAAATTCATAAATATCCGTCATCAATGAATCGTTTGTACAAGATAACCTTATTTTGAAAGAATAATGTAGGATAAATGAACCATTAAATGTGAAATAACTATGGGTCAAACAGAATTCTAAGAGTGAGATCAAGAAATTAGTTCTGGGACCTTCACCTAACATGTTAGAAATCATCAAGTCCCCCCATAAAATGTTAATGTTTATATAATAATTAACGTCAATAGTCACCCAATAATAATCACCATCATCCCATACCTATGTATTTTTTTTATTAACTCTTGGGTGTTTATATGAGCTAATAGCTACTACTATTGATGTAAATTTTCAATTACTAAGTTTTATGTATTCATCACTGTTATGAAGCAATTTTGTTAACCATAACACAGTAATCAGATTTATTTTGGATTTTGTAAGGTTAAATTTTTTCTTTTCTTTACAAAACTGCTTAAACATCAGCTCAGTCTCCTTAAAAAACTTTCTGAAACAACTGAATGGTGGGGGCACTGGTATGGTAGGTAATTTTCACATTTCTAAATTTAGGCATATTTAATCTGCATTTGATAGAACAAACATTGCTTTCTCCAAAAATATCATTTTATCATTTTGTTCATCATTTCCTCATTTTCATCATACTCATAATCATATATGGACATGTTTAGCAAACTATTTTCAGTGACATTAGAGGCATTAGTATTAACATCCAAAACATTTTCACTTCTAGATAAATATCAGCAAATGAGGGAAATCAGATAAATTGACACATTCAAGAGAGACAACATTGTGATAAGTCCAATTAGATATAGTAATGTCCAAACCTTCATTTTCAAAACATTTTAACGCTGTTTTCCTTTTCAGTGGATGAAATGATGCCTGTCTCATAGTCTTTAAGGTGACAACATCTGCCTCTAGTTTAGTCATTTTTTCACTGATATTAACCATCTGACCTCTGTAACAAGCTCATTTTGCAGTGTGGAAATTTTCTTTCAACAAGATCACCTTCATCATCTGCTAGGTGTAATGTTGAGACCATCAGTATCCGCGCATTCCCCCCTAGCTCCACGGATCATGGCTGTTAAATCTCTTATCTCACTCCATTACCATATCTTGAAACAACATGATATTCACTGCACTATTCAATTAGAATAATTTCCCAGAGAACACGCTGCAAAATCACCAAACAGCCAGTATGTAGCAGCAAAGTCTCCTTTATCTCCACAAGACCTAATGGGTCACAATGCATTACAAAACAGTAACAGTCTTTATACACAAATCAATTGCATCAATTATTCAATTAATTATACAATTAAATTCAAAAAATGGAGGGAAAAAAATTATTTTCTGAAAAAAACATATTTTTTGAATTATATAGTTACAAATGTTATTAGATATTCATGTTTTTTAACAGCAATAATTTTTGTTTTCAAACACAGTTATGGTGTTGTTGACATTCCACTAGTGCGTTCTTTGAGACGTATTATAATAGTAACACATGGATGTATGTGGTATGTATATGTTTTTAACTTTTAGTTTTAGGATTTTATAGTTGAGAGTTGGTGGTATTGAAGTTTTAAATAACCGTTAAACAGTTAAATTTTCTAATATCTTATTATTAATAAATATTAGGACTGTTTTTACTTTTTGAATACTATTTGTATACTTTACCTTTAAGTTTTTGTAAGCGTTTGTCACATGACCTGATGCAACAGTGTTTAAATATAGCGGATGTCCTTCATGGATGCATCTGCAGTCATAACAAGTGGGTTGTCCTGTTGTCAGGCAGCCCTTCAGTCGGCCGGATTCCAAAGTCCGGGTCCGGCTTCGGCTGATGTCGCACTCCACCCGACGTCATCTCTGTTGGTCTTCGGGTATAAAGGCATCAGCCGACGCCATTTTCCTCAGTCTTTCTTGCCGCGTGGCGCCCGAAGCAGAAGCTGTTCGCAAGTGCCGGTCGGTCGGATCCAGAGATTACTTCTACCGAATACTACTTCAAGACTTCTAAAGCTAAGTACCCCGTTGGGGACTCTTTCTTGCCTCAGCCGATGTCAGAAAAAGTTAACAATTGTTTAAACTGTGGGAAACAAATACCTCATAAAGATTTCCACTCTTACTGTCTGCCTTGTTTAGGCCCAGCCCACGACGTAGCAGCCTGTTCGGCCTGTGCTTCTTTCAACCGACGAACGCTTAGGTGACGGTCGGAGTTTGCAGAACAGTTTTTCGGTTCTGATTTTGCGTACATTATGCCGTCGGATCCTCCGACTACCCAATCTAGCAAAAAAACGCAAAGATAAAGACCGACACTCGCGGTCCGCGGTTTCGGCCGAAACCATGGTCAAGCAAACCGCGAGTGTCTCGGTTTCGGCCGAAACCGAGAAAACTGAACAAAGTACAGCTGAACCTATTCCTACATCTGAGGCCCCTGCTACAACTCTTGAAACGACTTCAGAAATTTTACCCACTACGGTGGTTGACTTATCAGACACCATCCCCTTGGATGTTTCTACCCCAGCACGTGGTGCTGCTAGGCCTCCAGCAGCCATGTCCATTAAGGCCTTCGCCAGGGCTAAAGCAGCCAAGACTACTAAAACAGTGCCTGTTAAACCACCCACATCCAGGCCCTCTTCTAGTTCTCAAATGCTGACTTTGGCAGAAGATTTAATTTCTTTAATTAGAGGATCTCAATCTCACCCAGACAGGGCCTCTCAGCCCCAGAGAAGAGACCTAGGGCAGAGCCCCGAGCCAGTGTCCTCTGATGATTCTGCTGATGAATCAGACATAACTGACCAGCCAGAGGCTCCCTTCTCCAATTTTGAAGATTCTGATGCTGAAGAATCCATCCCAGCTGCTTCCCCACCAGAAGAATTCTCCTTTGGGGAAACCTTGCATGCCATGCGAGAACAGTTCCAATGGCAGCAACAGGATTTTTCAGACTCCAGAAAAAGACTTAGGACTTTTCTGCACCTCCCACAGCACAGGCCCTTAGCTATACCCCCTGTTCTCTCTGTGGTGGATGATGCTTTCAATGATGTTTGCTCCGCTCCAGATTCTTTACCCCCACCCCCAGCCCCTGCCAAACCAGACAGGTTTTACAGGGTGCCAGATACTCATCACCACCTTTACAAGGCTCCACTTGCAGACCCAGAAACTATATCCCAGGGCCCCAAGGCAGTAGCGACCATAGCTAAAAACCCTATTCCTTCTGAAAGGGAAGCAAGGTCATTAGACAGATGGGGTAAAAAGGTCTACACTTCAGCTACTCTCTCAGCTAGAGCTTTAAACTGTCAGTTTCACATGATACAATACCAAGAGTTTATGCTGGATCAGTTAACTAAAAAACTAACCACTGATGAAACTCTTGATAAGAAATATGTATTAGAGATGGTAAATAACATACAACAGGTTAGCAACCATTCCTTAAAATGTGGCTATGATGCACTGGAGGCTTCATTTAGATCAGCCATGACAGGCACAGTGATAAGAAGGCATGCATGGCTAAAGGAACAAGCTTTACCGGATCATGTTAAAGCTAAGTTGCTAGATGCTCCTATGGACAAGACAAGTTTGTTTGGTACATCTGCCCAGCAGGTTATGAAGAAAATGGAAGAAAAGGCAAAATCTGTTCAAACTGTTAAAGATTTCTTGCAGGTTCAACCCCCAAGGTTTAGCAGGAACTGGCCTGCCAAAAATTGGTCCTTTCCTGACTCCACAAAATTTCAAAGGGGCAGGAATAGACGTTCCAGAGGCAGAAACCAATCCAGAGGAGGTGCCTACAGAGGAAGACAGTGGCAAGGTAGCAACAGAGGCGCAGACACAGCCACTGCCACTACATCAACACAACCACAGTGACTTAACCCTAAATCCGCCTACCAGGGAACAAATAGCAGCTCCTCTAGGCGGAAAGTTAACCTTATTTTCAAAGAACTGGCACTACATAACAAAGGACAAGTGGATTTTACAAACCATAGATCAAGGTTACCGGTTTCACTTCCACACTTTCCCAGTCAAAAGAGGAATGCCAAATCTACCTCCAAATCAAAAAACAGAGGCTCTACGCCAGATAATGGAGTTAGCAAACATGAGAGCTGTGGAAAGAGTGCCAACAGCAGAGCAAGGAAAGGGTTCTACTCCAGACTATTCCTAGTTCCAAGAAAGGAAAAAGTTGGAGACCAATTCTCGACCTGTCCACCTTAAATACATACATCATTGTCCCAAAATTCAAAATGCTGACCCTACAGCAACTTCTTCCCATGCTGGGCAAGGAGTCTTGGCTGGTAACTCTAGATCTCAAGGAGGCATACCTGCACGTCCCCATTCGACCAATCTGCAGAAGATACCTCAGATTTCTTGCAGGATCAGAGCACTATCAATTCTCAGCATTGCCTTTTGGCTTATCTACTGCCCAGAGTATTCACAAAATGCCTGGCATCAGTAATCGCCCATTGCAGACTGCAGGGAATTCAAATTTACCCATACCTGGACGACTGCCTGCTACAAGGGGACAACAAAAGCAAGCTGACAACAGATTTACAAAGGGTCATTTACTTGCTACAAGCACTGGGATACACAGTCAATTTACAAAAGTCAAGGCTGATACCATCCCAAACAAGGACATTCTTGGGCTGAATTGGACACAGTAAAACAAATGGCATTCCTGACTACAGAAAAACAAAAGAACTCCCTCTATACTTCTTGGCACTAACAAAACTGAACAAGTTAACAGCAAGAAAAGTACTGCAGGCCTTGGGCTTCATGGCATCATGCATAATCTTGGTTCCATTTGCCAGACTACATATGAGAAAACTACAGTGGTACCTAAAGAATTTATGGTCCCAACACAGACACAGTCTAGAAACAGAAATCCCACTAATTCCATGCTTAAAACAGGAGTTCCTATGGTGGGCTCAGGCATGCCAGTCAAACCCAGGCCTACCCTTTCGCAGATGTCAAGCAAGCCAGACCATCACAACAGACGCTTCAGACCTAGGATGGGGGCCCACATGCTGGACAAATGCGTGCAAGGATTGTGGACACAGGATCAACTTCAACTGCACATCAACCTAAAAGAAATGCTGGCAGTAAAACTGGCAATCCAAAAGTTCAAACCATTTCTCAAAGAGGGCCAGTTGATGATAAGGACAGACAACACCACAGTCATGTGGTACATCAACAAACAGGGAGGCACTCATTCATACCCCTATGCAGAATGACCTTGGAGCTGTGGACCCTGGCACTCAGCTACAACATCCAGTTACAGGCAATATTTGTACCAGGGAAAGACAATACCCTAGCAGACATATTAAGCAGAACCACTTCGGATGCCCACGAATGGAAGCTTCACCCGGACATCTTCAAGACCATCTCAAAGAAATGGGGAATGCCACAGATAGACCTATTCGCATCACCTCTCAATCACCAGCTCAAAAAATTCTGCACAAGGACATTCCACCCATTAGCATGGAAAGTGGATTCGCTCTCTTTCAACTGGAAAGGCCTAACAGCATATGCATTCCCGCCTCTTCCTTTGATACACAAGGTACTACTGAAAATCAAGGAAGAACGTCCAAGGATAATCCTGATAGCTCCAAACTGGCCAAGACAACACTGGTACCCACTACTGAGGAGCATGTCTCAGAACAATATGTGGACAATTCCCCTAATGCCTTTGATGTTAACACAGAACAACTACAGCATCATACATCCAAACCTAAAAACGCTGCAACTGACTGCATGGAACATCACATAACAGCAGCTATTCCAGAACTTTCCCAAAGAGTTAAATACATTATTCTTGAAGCACGCAGACCTTCAACAAGAAGGAACTATGCTGGAAAATGGAAAAGGTTTGTCATCTGGAGTACGGAAAGAGGAAAAGATGTGTCAAACATAGATATGCCTAACATTCTGGAGTATCTGGCCGAACTTCTTCATTCAGGCCTGTCCTACTCCTCCATCAAGATACATGCATCAGCTATTTCAGCAGAATACAGCTTTGATACACCTGTTTTTTCGCACCCTTTGCTCAGGCAATTCCTCAGAGGAATCAAGAATGTAAAACCCCCAAGGAAACCACCATTACCAGCTTGGGATTTAAACTTTGTGCTAGAAAAGTTGACACTAGCACCCTTTGAACCAGCAGCAACAGCAGACCTACAACACCTGTCATGGAAAACTGCTTTCCTACTGGCAATTACTTCAGCAAGGAGGGTTTCAGAACTACAGGCCTTAATGGCAGTGCAACCCTTCCTAATCTTCCACCAAGATAGAGTGTCCATGAGGACTAATCCTACATTTATGCCTAAGGTGGTATCCAGAGTGTCTTTAAACCAGGCAATCCACCTACCTACCTTCTTTCCCAACCCACAAAACAGAGGGAAAGAATACTGCATACCTTGGATGTACATAGGCAGCTACGCTACTACTTGGACAGAACAAAAATAGCAGAAAGACTGACCAACTTTTGTAGCCTATGCAACAGGAAGGGAAGGAAAAGCTATTTCCAAACAGACAATCTCCAAATGGATAGGAAATTGCATACGATTCTGTTACTCCTTCCATGGAAAACCAATTCCACAGAACATAAGACCTCATTCTACAAGGGCAACAGCCACTACCACAGCCTTCTTACGAGGAGTGGCAACCAAAGACATTATTGAGGCGGCTACTTGGACCTCCGTGCATACATTTGCCAAACATTATAATTTGCCTCTATATTCCAGATCCCGAGCAGGGTTTGCCACTGCTGTACTGCAAGGGATCCTAAACACACCATAATCTACTTTTATCCTCCTCCCTAGTTGGCTATGGTATTCTACCCACTTGTTATGACTGCAGATGCATCCATGAAGGACATAGTACAGTTTTGTACCTACCATAAATGTAGATGTCCGAACTGGATAGCATCTGCAGTCAGGATTACCCTCCCTCCATCCCCTCTGTGGTACTCCTAGGGTGTTTACCCTTCTAATAGCTAGCTGTTGGGGGGGAGTCTTTTATGGTGTATTTGTTTGTGTATATGTACATACATGCTTATTGTTGTGTTTACCTCTATTTGGAAACATTGGCATCTATCCAAATTTTAGCCTGCAAGAGGGCTACTGGCATCTGGGGCAAGAAACACTGAGGAAAATGGCGTCGGCTGATGCCTTTATACCCGAAGACCAACAGAGATGACGTCGGGTGGAGTGCGACATCAGCCGAAGCCGGACCCGGACTTTGGAATCCGGCCGACTGAAGGGCTGCCTGACGACAGGACAACCCACTTGTTATGACTGCAGATGCTATCCAGTTCGGACATCTACATTTATGGTAGGTACAAAACTGTACTTTACTGTGTAACCGCTGTTTGCTTGTGTTTCTGAAGAAGTTACCTTAATAAGTGTGACGAAAACGTGAAAGTTTATACAATAAACTTGTTTTACGTTAAAGTAGAGCTTCTCCTTGGGATTATTATCCAGTACTAGCTGCTAGCTGTTGGTTTTCCTCTTCATTTGGTGTGTTTTTGCTTACCTGCATATCCCAATCAGGGAATCTTGCAGAATATACCTCCGCTTCAAAGCAGGATACTTGCATTACCAGTTCTCTGCACTGCCCTTTGGCTTATCTACTGCACCAAGAGTCTTCACAAAGTGACTGGCACCAGTAATTGCATTTTTCAGGCAAAGAAACATTCAGATATATCCATACCTGGATGATTGTCTAATTCAGGCAGAAAACAAGAACATTCTTCTAAACCATCTGGTGTTTGTAAAAAGGGTTCTAACTTGTCTAGGGTACACCATAAATGAAAATAAATCACAACTTGTACCCTCTCAAAAAATTACATTCCTGGGTGCAAGCTTGAATACAACTGCCCAGATGACTTACCTTACACCAGAAAAGCAAATTCAATTGATGAATTACTTCAAACATGTGGCCACAAAAACCCTGCTATCTGCAAGACAAATTCTGCAGGCCTTGGGGTACATGGCCTCCTGCATTCTTCTAATTCCATATGCAAGACTGCGTATAAGGAAACTTCAGTGGTACTTAAAAAAGTTTATGGAGTCAACATTGTCACAGCCTGGAAACTGATTCCTATTATACCTTGTCTTCAGCTAGAGTTCCTGTGTTGGGCAGAAGCCTGCCACCAAAACAAGGGACTGCCATTCACTCCCAACCCCTGCCGCCCAAACCCTAACAACAGACGCATCAGACTATGCTTGGGGGGGGGGCTCATCAGGGAAGTGCATTCAGGGCAAATGGAGCCCAAATCATATGCACCTACATATCAATCAGAAAGAGGTGCTAGCTGAACAGAATGCTCTTACAGCCTTCAAGGACTACCTTCATCCAGGACAACTACTGATAAAGACAGACAACATCACAGTTATGTGGTACATAAAGAAGCAGGGGGTACACATTCCTACCCCCTTTGCAGACTAGCCATGGCATTGTGGAACACAGCCTTGACCTATCAGATACAACTACGAGCTCAATTCCTGCCAGGAAAGCTAAATACTATGGCAGACTAACTAAGCAGAAATCTTATGGACCTACACAAATGGAAACTGGAACCACAACATTTCAGCATGTTGACATGCAGATGGGGGAACCCAGACATAGATCTTTTTGCCTCACCCCAGAACTATCAGTTGGACAAATTCTGCACAAGAATTCATCACAAAAAAGTTTGGAAAGTGGATGCTCTATCATTCAACTGGAAAAACCTATCAGTCTATGCTTTTCCTCCTCTGCCTCTGCTCTCCATAGTTCTACTAAAGGTCAAACAGGACAAACCAAAAATGATTCTGATTGCTCCAGACTGGCCTCGCCAACACTGGTACCCACTCCTGCGCAATGTGTCACACCTTCCTCCGTGACACCTGCCTCAGACACCTTACCTACTGTCTCAGCAGAACTACCAAATTCTGCACACTTGGCTCCAAACTTTGAATCTTGCAGCGTGGCTAATCAACTAATTTCACCACTGGCATCCCTCAGCAAACCAGTGATGGGTGTCATTTTGGAGGCTAGAAGACCTCGTACTAGAAAATCGTATGCTGACAAATGGAAAAGATTCTGTGCCTGGAACCAATCACAAGGAGTAAGCACAGCAATGCCCAATATTCCTCAGTTTCTGCAATACTTAACTGAGATGCTTCACAAGGGCCTATCCTTTTCTTCCATAAAAATCCATGCCTCTGCCGTTTCATCTCATTACAACACAGAACCCTCCCCTCTTCTCTCATCCTTGGCTAAAACAGTATCTCAGAGGGGCCAAAAAGTTAAGACCTACAAGGAGAGCACCAGTTCCTTCATGGGACCTCAATTTTGTTTTGGAAAAACTCACTCTCCCTTCTTTTGAGCCAGCTGCTACTGCAGACTTAAAATTCCTCTCCTGGAAAACAGCTTTGCTTTTAGCAGTCACTAGAAGGATTTCAGAATTACAGGCTCTTATGGCAGTGGAGCCTTTCATTATTTTTCATCCGGACAGGGTGGCTCTCAGGACCAATCCATCATTCATGCCTAAGGTGATATCCAGTGTGGCTCTTAATCAGACCATTCATCTGCCAACTTTCTTCACCAATCCACAGAACAAGGGTGAGCAAATTCTGCAGTCATTGGATGTACAGAGACAAGTTAGATTCTACTTAAACAGGACGAAATCACTAAGAAAATCTGAACAAATATTGGTGGCATTTGCTGCAGGGGCAGAGGGAAAGGCTAATTCAAAGCAGACTATTTCCAAATGGATAAGCCATTGTATTCGTTTTTGCTATATGCACCATGGTAAATCCTATCCCCAAGGGGATCAGGTCTCATTCCACCAGGGCTGCATCTACTTCTGCAGCCTTTCTCAGAGGGGTTCCTACCAGAGGAATTCTAGAAGCTGCTACCTGGAGCTCAGTTTATACGTTCACCAAACATTACCATTTACCTCTCTTCTCTAAATCCAGAGCTGGCTTTGCCTCTGCTGTCCTGCAGGGCCTTATAGCTGCTCCTAATGCTGTATAAAGCCTTCCTCCCAACCATAGCTTTGGGATTCTACCCAAATGTAATGACTGCAACAGTGAAACACGAAGAACATAGTACAGTTGTGTACACTTACCATAAATGTAGATGTTTGAGTGTATTCACTGTTGCAATCCTTGTTACCCACCCTCCAGCCCCGTTTTTCTCTTACTATACTTCTGCTTTCTTTTACTATGCTTAAAAGCCTTGTTGGTCTATTTGCTTTTGTTTGGAGGTATATTTTTTGTGTTTATATATATATATATATATATATATATATATATATATATATATATATATATATATATATATATATATATATATATTTTGCTCCACATTTGGGGGGCACCTGACATTTGGGGTAAGAAAAACTGATGTAATGGCGTCTGCTTCATGTTTTATACCCCTGACGAAGACTTTGTTAATCAGGCTGACTGAGGGCAACCTGCCAGTAGATTACCCAAATGTAATGACTGCAACAGTGAATACACTCGAACATCTGCATTTATAGTAAGTGTACACAACTGTACTTTCTTCCACAGTGAAAGTACAACTGGCAGCCATATCTAATTTTCATGTCGGTGAAAATCTGAATGCTTTGGTCTCTGAGATTGAGCAAGGCCTTTCTAAAAGGTACTTTTCTTTTGCGTCCCCCAGTTAAGAATTCCCTCCCTCCTTGGGACCTTACTCTAGTTCAGCAGGCATTGGTGGCATCCCCATTTGAACCAGCAGCATCAGTAGACTTAAAATTCATTTCTTGGAAGACAGCTTTTATAGTGGCCATTACCTCGGCTAGAATGGTTTCTGAGATCCAAGCTTTGTCTGCCGTGCCCCCTTACTTGATCTTTCATAAAGACAGGGTTTTGCTTTGTACGAACCCTTCTTTCTTACTGAAAGTTGCTTCTGAATCTAATATTAACCAGATGATTAATCTGCCTGTGTTCTTTCCAAATTTCCATAACAAGGGTGAATATAAGCTGCACTTGATAGATGTGCATAGACAGCTTAATTTCTATTTACACAGAACTAAACAATTTCGTAAGTCTGACCAATTATTCGTGTCCTTTTCTAGACCCTTTTTGGGCAAGGCCATTTCCAAGGTCTCCTTAGCTAGATGGATTACACAATGTATACTGCAAGTCTGTAGGGATAAAGGCCTGTCCCCACCTGGTCCTATTAAAGCTCATTCTACCAGATCTATGGCAACTTCTGCTTTTTGGTCTAGAGTTTCTCTGGATGATATCTGTGCAGCAGCGACCTGGGCAAGGTTACATGCATTTATTTCTCATTATAAATTGGATCTGATCTCTAGAGGGAGAGCATCCTTTGGCTCTGCGGTGCTCAGGAATATCCTTCCATGAGGGCCTCCCAGGAGTTTTGGTAGCTGGGGATTCTGTCCCACATGTTGCAGATAAATGAAGTTAACTACTTCAGATAAAGAAGTTATTTACTCACCATAACGTTCCATCTGAGTAGTTATACTTATTTTCTGCAACCGTCCCTCCCTCCTTCCCCCGAACCTGTTCTAGGTTAGCATTATTGACTTGCTAATAGTTTGATAAGTGGCAAACTCGATCTGAGGGAAGGTAGGAGAGGTGAGGGATTATGGGTAAGGGGAGGAACTTGGAGCAGATGCTTGATAAAATGTTGCCGGCTTGGATCCGATATGGATCCGAATACCCACAGATTGCAGAAAATGAAGTCTTAACTACTCAGATGGAACGTTATGGTGAGTACATAACTTCTTTTTCCAGAAATCTCAAGGGTTCTCTCCAGAAACTTTTGGGATAGACACCCCCCCCCCCCCATGACAGGGAACTGGAATTCTAATGGTGGAATTCATCCCTGCAGCAGAGGTGGGCCACAAAACCAAGGCTTCCAGGGACCATTCTCCAAGAGTCCTTATTAGAGATCCTGAAAAGTTGCCCAACTTTTGGATGCAGTCAGGAGGTTATTTTTTATGCACCACAAAACTTGGCCATCTATCACCCGAATTAGGTGGGTGCAGAAGATCATAACCAGAGGCTATTCAGTTCCCTTTCTCTTTACCCCCACACACACACACACACACACACACACACACACACTGTTATAAAAACTTCCAAACATTCTACCCTGTCAAAGACAAGTAGCAGTTCTAAAAATAAAAAAGCTACTAGACAGGTGGGTCATCCAAGAGATCCCAGCAGGCACACACAAGTCTGGAATTTGTTCAAGATTCGTTTCAGTGCCAAAAAAGAATGGAGATCTTGGGCCAGTTTTGCATCTCAACCATCTCAGTAAGTATATCAGACAGTTGAAGTTCCGGATAGCCACTGTACCATCCATTGTTCCATTAATCAGAAAGGGCAATTAGATGTGCTTGATAGACTTTCAGGATGTGTACTACCACATTACAGACAAGTGATCCATAAGGTTTTCTCCTCTCCTGGCTGGTACCTAGCCACTTTCAGCACATGGCCTTGCCCCTTGGTCTCACCACAGCCCCCCAGGTGTTCACCAAGTATATAGCAGTGCTTGACACGCATTTCAGACTGCAAGTGTTCTAGGTGTTACCATATCTGGACGAATGACTCATCTCCACCCATTTCTGCCCCTACCAGGAATGTTGTCATCTGTGTCAAGAACTCTGGTCCAGCTTTGCTCCTGTCTGTGCATTACAGTGAACTGAGACAAGTCCAAGTTTTCCTTGGTCCAGACAGTAGAATTTATAGGTGCATCCCTGGACACAACATGTCAGATAGCAAGACTTCCTGAGAGCAGATTGTCTGCTTTCCACAGTCCGGCATTGGAGTTTCTTTCCTGCAAAATGTCACCAGAGAGACTGATTCTTCTACTCTTAGGATTGGTGGCTGCTGCCATTACCTTGGTCCCCTCTAGCGAGGTACTACATGCATGCATTCCTGTGGAACACTTGCATTGCAGTGGTTCATCAGACATCAACCAGTGGGGTTCCAAGTATGCCTAAGATATTTGCAGAATGCACATCTGATGGTTACTTGAGTCCCTGGTGGTGTCACAAGGTCATCCATTTGTCCCACCTACTCCCATGGTGACAGTGACCAGAGACATCTCACAGGTGAGGTGGAAGGGCACTACATGGGAAAGACAATCCAAGGCATGTGTTCCCTCTCTGAGGCCAGTCTTCATATCAGTATTCTGGAGATGATGGCAGTTCTCACAGCATTGCAGGCCTTACAGGACTCCTTCCCTTGAGGAGTTATATATGTTCGGTAGTCTGGTACATCAACAAAATGGTGGAACATGCTCTTACCCATTATGTCAAGCAGCAGTGAGGATTTGGTAATGAGCATGATCTTCCTACTGCTTTCTGATAACAGTGGATATCCTTGATAAATTCAGTGTTTTAGGGGCAGGCTGAGCAGTTCTATCCCATTGCCTCACGGGTGGTCCTTAATTCAAAATGGCAGATCAGATTTTCTGTCACTGGGTTTGACCATGCTGTGATCTCTTTGCCTCCCTTCTCAACACAAAGTGTAGCAGATACTTTGCCCTGATCCCCCAGGAGAGGGAGTCACCAAGGGACTCCCTCACACATATTTGGCCTCCTGGGCTCCTTTACCCTTTTCCTTCTACCCCATTATCTTAAAATTTGTGCAGAAAGCTATGGTGAGAAAGGTCATGGTCATCCTCATTGACTCGTGTGATTTCCCTTAATTTGTCATCATTTGACAGCGGATAGACCCCCTCCTTGGGTACCGAAGTCCAGTCCAAATCTTCTCTGTCTCACTCGTCTGGAATGCCTCACCCAGATATTCAGCCCATCAAATTAACTGCTTGGTTACACCACTTTCAATGATGTCTGTCTAGTCAGTTTGCGTTTTTTCCCAAGTAATACAAATTCTTACTTCATCCAAATGACCATCTACCAAAATAATTTACAAAAGCAAGTGGGAAACTATTGACTATATGGGCCTCCCAGAAATATATGGACATCTTCTCAGCTCCTCATCCTGCTATTTTAGACTTCCTGGCTTCCTTTTTTCCCAGTGGGACCAGCAACTCCACTATCAAGGTCCAGTTAGCTGCTACTTCAAGTTCCCATAATGGAGAGAATGAATTTTCTATCATATTTCTTAATTATCCAAGGCCTTCTTAAGGGGTAATTCCTTCTCAGACCTCCCCTGAAGGATCCTACCCCTCCCTGGGACATTGCCATTGTGTTGTAAACTCTAACTAGATCTTCCTGTGAACTAGCAGCCAAGGTGGACTTCACCATCATTTCACATCATAATTGGATTTATTCTTCAGAGACCAGGCTTCTTTTGGTTCAGCTGTCCTCCTTAATATACTTCCATGAGACCAACCAAGGGTCTCAATAGCCGGGGACTGTACTGTCTGTTGAGGAATGGATGGAAGAGACAACATCGGATACGAAAGTTCTTTACCTACCATAGAGGTAGGGCTGTGTTGTCTGCTTCCATCCTATCTCAGCTTCCCACCTTCCTTCCCGCTTCCATTGCTTTTGGGTCATTACCCTTGTTTTTTTCTGATATGACCATCCTGCTCGTCTCCTGGGTCTGTTTGTATGCTCCTTGAGTCCAGAGTGTAATGTAAGCTTAGTATTGATTTCTTAGGCAGTCTGGATGTTTTCAGTATAAGCTACTTTGTCTTTATAGGTTCTGGTCCAAACTCGATCGAAGGTATTGTTGGAGGTAAGAAGGGTTTATTGATAAGGGGAGGAGCCTGAGCTTTGAATCCAAAGTCTAGAGAGGCAGAAATCCATTCATTGAGGAAGGATGGAAGCAGACAACACAGATCTATTGTTATGGTGTGTACAAAACTTTTGTATTTGTTAGTAACTAAGTCTTTGCTTTAAATTTCAGGTTCTATACTCGATGGAAGGAGTGGGAGTCATGGTACTCTCAGAGCTTTGGTTTACATTTTTCATTACGGGAAGAGCAGTGGCAAGAAGACTGGGCATTTATATTGTCTCTTGCTAGCCAGGTAAGGATTTTCACATTTTAAAGAAAATATTTTGTTCACTAGTACAATGTTTTAATTTCATTGCTGGAACTGAATAATACTGTATTCACTGATGCTTGTTAAAAGCTTTAAGAAAGAAGTCATAAATAAAACTTGTTTCCCAAAACCCAGCATTTCCACAGGTAAAGCATTTGTTGCAGAGGCTGGAGATAATTTTGCTTTGACTAGGAATGCAGTTAAATAATTAAAAAATGGTTTTGCATGCCATTGTGCAGGTAGTCCACTGGAGACTGGTAAACCATGGTAGGTCTTGGGCAAGTTTGAAAAGCTGTGCGAAACTTGGGTTATAAGCTCATAGAAATGTGTAAAAGTCAGTGCAGCCAGAGAAAGGTCAGCAACTTACACTGGTACCTTTTAACACAAGTGAATCTGCTTATGCAGGAGCTGTAAAAGACATGTTATGTTGCATGTAAAATGGAGCAAGAAAACAGAAAAGCATTGTTTAGGTAGGGGTGGAGCTACACTTGAAACTCTGGAAGAATAGTTGAAGCTTCCCATTTTTTTAGTAGATATTTTATTTGTCCCACAACATGCACTGGCCCAATTAGCCCAGAAACTTATGTATAATGAAAAACAATGCAGCATTAGTCACAAATGAGTGAGTAATATTAAAATTGTCAATAGGTGAAATTTTTTTAATGAGAACAATTTCTGTGGCACAGAAAAAGAATTGCCTCCCATACACAAGGTACAGGCTTGATTCCCACCTTTCATCAGTGTCTGCAGACTTTTATATGCCTAGCCAATAACTAGACACTGAAAAAGATAAAAATCAAGCCCTTCACCTTGTGTCAGGGAGGTTTGCCTAACCAAGTGCTAAACGCTGACCAAAGGCGGGAATCAAGCCATGCACTTAGTGTTTTGGAGGCAAGTACATTAACCATTATGTCAGATTCCAACCCTTATGCTTTATTTCCTGTTGATGTAAAGTAGTAAGAAAACATCAGAAGCATATGAAGAATATGGTTCTTCATGAATTCCATGGTGTGCATTCACTTTGGACAAATCAGAAGCTGGGTTCACCATACCTCATCCAGTTCAGTAAGACATCGGTCAGTAGTCTGTGTGTATATTTGGTATGTTGAATTACACTCGTTCGATACCTTTAATATTTATGAAAAATTGGATCATTAGGTATTCTGGCTTTTTGTTTTCTTGATTTTCGTGGATCCCAAAATTATCTGCCTTAGTAAGGAAGCGTTTCGGTCTCTGTAGTTCCATTGGGTTGATTTTTCGTTATTAGCTTGGATTAGGGCTGTTAAAACACCCTTGACCAATGGTTCTCTCCAATTTATTAGTTTTCTAAATTCTTGTAGTTTTACTGTTGAAATAGAACATTGAGGATATTTTGAATTTACCAACATTTTTATTATACCACTAGTGTTAATCACATCAGAAGAATTTTCAGTGCATTTGTCCCAGAGTTAGCAAAAAAGAATCTTTGAAAAGTGTGTTGCATAAGTGTTACAGTGGGGTAATCAACACCCCCCCCCAGTTCAGACAGTCTCGTCTTAAGCAAATAGCACAGTGAAATGACATGATTTCTCTTCCACAATTCATGCTTTAGATTTGGCACTCTTGTAAGAAGTAAATCTGGTCACCATGAAACCTAGCAGTACAGATATATTTTTTATTGAGCTTGCATCACACCAACTTCACTCAAATAGCTTGATTCTTTCACTAGATCATGTTGTTACAGCTGTAGTTCTCAATGTCCTAGGGATACTTCTGGCGGGACTGTACATTTATACAGAAACTGTGGCAGAAGACACTGGAATTTTTTTCTCCCTTGAATCGTCTACATGTTTAAGCAATCAGAATTGGATTTTCTAACAAAAAAGCATTATATATTTGTGTTTTCTCAACCAAAGTACTCATATGAATGTAGTGCAGCTGCCCTTTGTCCACTTTTTCTACTCTCTGAATGTTGACAGCATCTTAGGGACCCTATAAAGTTTCAAGAACTACACTATTATTTAAGTAAGTCAATGTGTTTTCTTAGAGTTTAAATGTTGCTTTTTATTCTAGACAATATCAAGGATGGTGTTGGACATAATGTGGGATGGATTTTGGATTTCTGTTGCATCAGATTTCTTTGTTTTTTTAGTCAGTCTAATTAATTTTTTATTCTCTGATTTTGGCAGTGCACATAGGGGGATGTTTTGATAGGTTCTAAAGCTGTGTAGTCTTCTTGAAATATACATTAACATTTTAAATCATTGTTTCAAAACTCCTGTTACTTTGTTAGGACTTAAGTCTTGACAAGTTGCTTGCACCACTGGACAAGGCTGCATACCATTAATTTTTCTGTTTCATGTCACTGTTCATCAAGAGGAATGCACTGTGAAACACACACATTTTGGCATCACTTTAGAATTCAGGTGACTTAAAGACCTGGGTTTTGTTGATGACATTGAAGTGCTTAGTCAGATTCCAGAGTCCCTGCAGAAAATAACGGGTGAATGTGAGTAATGGATCTTAATGTTCAGTTAATTGTGAATAGTGTAGAGAAACAAAACATTGACAGTAGCTGAACATCAGTACTATCAGATCATTTGACCAAACAAGTCAGAAAAATTTAAATAGCTTCTTTTATTTAGGAGAATTTCTATATTAGGAGATGGCAGCCCTAAAGTTGTTGACAAAGGTATGATTGACAAAGTTACCTCCCTCTCCCAATATCACCAGTTTTGTCTCGTAACATTGCTGTCAGAGAAGTCCAGCTGTATAGCTGCACATTATTTCTGCTGTTTGTTCTGCTCCCTGTTTTTGAGAAGTGGGGAAAACAGTAGGCATTGTAAGACATCTGAATGTTTCTCATGATGTTCAGTCATCCTGCTTGTGCTGTGGAAAAATGGTATTTCTGATTATGAATATATATATAGGACTGATGAATTGCTGATGTATTGTCTGTAAAAGGGTCTGCTAAATATGGCTTTAAATTGAGTCCTGGAAATTGGCAAGAAATCCTTGGGAAGACTAAGGCATAGCATGTTTAACAGGAAGCATGATCAAGATAGGCAGAGTTGTCATAATGGCTAAGGTCTTTGCCTTCCCCGCACAAGGTTCAGTCATGATCTCTGCCCAGTGCCTTTGTGAAGTATGCATGTTATTCCTTTGTCTCTGTGGGTTCCTCCCACCCCTAAAAAAAGCTGCATGTTTGTACATCAGACTCACCAAAAATTGAATGGAGCCATGGGTAAAGCACAGGGTCTAAGATGGTGCCTGTCAAGGGAAGAGTTGAATAGACAGACTGCTTTAGTCATCAGCTGTGATGTGCAGTATCTTAGTTATTAGAAGAACATGTACCACAGTCTGCACCATGTAGGTTCATAGGATGATACTAGGCTATTGGCCTGGAGGCCCTTGTAAGCCTAGCCAAGAATTTTGCCCATGTTCCCACAAAGTCAGCACCTGTTTCCCCTGTTCAGCAGGTACACAGGTGGAATCCCAGGGGTGTATTTTCTGTGTCACATCCAGTCGTCCAGGTTCCTCTTAGAGAGCTAGAGAGGTACTCTGCTTGACAAGGAGAGGGAGTCTATCCCAAAGGTGGGGGAGCCTTTGGGACACAAATCTATCCCACCAGCAAGTTCTGTTAGTGTCACAGATGAGGTTGAGGCCTTGCATGCAGGTTGCACGAGTGGAGTTTGAATTAAGAATATGCAGTAACTCTATCAAGAATGGGTCTGAGATGGCCTTGTATGCCAGACACGTCACCTCTGAGCAGTCTGTATGAGACTGAGTAGGAGGACAGTGCTTTTAGCCTAGCTGTATAGCATAGGTGTTTGAGACCCTGTATTTTCTTGGTCAGGAACCTCTGTGGTCTCTCCAGCTGCTGCATGTGCTTGGCAAGGTACTTACCAAAGGGGGCATTGTACTCGATAATGGGTCTGATAAGGGAGGAGTACAGGGATGTTATGACTTCCTTGTTCCTGGATGAACTACCCTTATTTATGAGGTGGGCCATGTAGAAAGCCTTCCATACAACGGAGGCAATGTGATGGTCAAAAGTCAGGTTATCAACCCGGGTGCCCAAGTCCCTCACTCCTGATTTGCATGCTTAGTATGTTGTTATTAATATGATAATTAGTGGGGATGCCATTTTCCCCAAAGGGGATAATGATGCATTTCTTGGCATTCTGTTTGAGGCCATGCTTCTGGCATCGGTCATTACTTTGGATAAGGCCATCTTGGAGGATGTTCACATCATTAGGGGAATTTAAGTCAGTGCCCAGCTTGCAGTCGTCTGCAAACATGGTCAGCCACAGACCAATGGTTTTGGCTTGCACTTCAGAAAAGTATATTTCAAACAGTAGAGGCCCCAAGATTGATCCTTGGGGTACACCGCTCATTACTGGTCTACTACTAGAGGTGGCTTCACCTATTTTGACTTGTTGGGTTCTGTCAGTGAGCCAGTTAGCTACCCATCAAGTAACATACGGGTTGATGCCTAGCTGGAAGAGTTCATCTGTTACGCCCGAGTGGGTAGTAGTGTTGAAGGCTAGGTTAAGGTAGCCTGTGTGCACCGTTTTCCCCTCATGCATGGCTTTGGTGACTCTTTTGAAGAAGTCAGCCAAGTTTAACAGGGATGATCTCCCTTTGACAAAACCAAGCTGTTTGGGGTCAAGCGTTTGGAGGTTGCCAATGTCCTTGTTTATAAGGTCCATGATATGTTCCATGGCCTTGCAGATCAAGCTAGTTAGGGTGATGGACCTGTAATTGCCTGGGTCAGTGGATGCTCCACCTTTGTGTAGAGGGATGACAGTGGCTGTTCTCCATTCGGCTGGAACAAAGCCGGTGCTCAGGCTTTGGTTGAATAGGGTGCCTAATGGAGCTGAGAGTTCATGTCTGAGTTTATGTAGGATACAGCCAGAGATGTTATTGGGTCCCAGGGAGATTCTATTTTTTGCATTTGAGAGGGTATTGAAGACTTGCTTCCTGGTGATGAGAGGAGCAGGGCAGGTGCTGGGGATGTCCTGGTTTACTGATGGAGGGGACATGGGGGTGAAGTTTTCACTGAACCTCTCTGCCAGCAGGTTGGATATGTCTCTAGTGTATGTAGTGTTATTCACCACCAGTTCAGAGCAGATTTGGGTGTTACCTTTGAGACTGTGGATGTAGGTGAAGAAGGCCTTGTGATTGTCCTTAATGGATGTGGCCAATTTAGACTTAAAGTTAGCCTTAGAGGTTTTCACCAGTGAGCTTATTTGCTTGTTCAGACAAAGGAGAAATTGCTTCCAACTTGGCACTTGCTCCTTCTTGGTCCTGAATAGCAATATTTTCCTTTTATTATGGAGAGTTTATTGCTGCTGTCCACCAGACAGGTTTACCCTTCCTTGAGGAAGATGATTTGGTCCTGTCAGGTTTTGCTGAGTCCATACAGCTATGTAGGAGCTCATATCGTTTTTTGGTGTAGCTTGGGCATTCGTGCTACTTCCATCTGAAGGGATGGTGTCTGTGAAGTTACCTGCTCTGAGGAGAGAGTCTGAAGCTGCTTATTCCGGCTCTGAGGAGACTGTAGTCGACTTTGGAAATGTTTTTTGTGTGACCCTGATGGGGGGGGGGGGGGTGACTTCAAAAGTGATTGTTTTATGGTTGGATCTTACCAAGAAGGATGACACTGTAGGGGTGCTACAGTGGCTGCTCATGTTGGTTAGAACCAGATGTAGGATATTTTCACCTCTCGTAGGGGTGTCCACCAGCTGATCCATTGCATTGGCATTGACGAAGTTGAGGAATCTCTGGGCGTTCATGTTTGGGCTAGAATTGGTCTTCCACTCTGGGTAGTTAATCACCCAGGATCAGGGTAGAAGGTTGAATCTTGATTGAATCAAGTAAGTCCAGATAGGTGGAGTAGATGTCCTGAGTCATGGTTGTGGGGTCTGTAGCTAGCTATGATTTGAGTAGGTGTTTTGTCAACAGTTAATTGCACTTGGAATGTCTCCTGTGTGTTATACCATTTGACCAGCCTGGATGTATGTATGTCTTTGATAAATATTAAAACTCCACCTCTTTTGGCATTGTAGCCCTCTGTTTGGGGGTCTGAAAATTTGGTAGGATGAGTAACCTGGTAAGGCTGGGGTGCTCTCCGCAGCTTTGAACCAGGTTTCAGTGACTGCACAAATGTCAGCATTCTCCAGTGCAAGGAATGCTTGCAATGAGTGCAGTTTCATGCTAAGACTCCTACCATTTAGCAACTTGACCTTTAAATTTTGTTTAGAAGGATTTTTCATGTTGGTAATTTTGTGCTCATGACTTTGCCTAAAAAGGCACTATGGGGGAGGCAATAGCCTTTGCCAGAAGCCTGAAGCCCAGATGCGACAGATAAGGCCATCTCTGGAAAAGCATCGTGATCTGTCAGTCATGTCCTACCAGGCTGTCAGGTACTGAATCCTTTTGGAATGATGCCAGAAACTAAGCCAGTTGTTAGTCATTTTCTGTTTTTATTGAGGCATCATTCTGGGTGATGGTAGGATGGTACTTAAGGCTAGTGACATACCTGCCTGGGACACACATTCAGCGAGCTCACTCATGTCTCTTCATATAGTCCAGAGAGGTATGTCTCAAGTAATTCACAGCAGCATGGACAATGACAGAGTCATAACAGTACCTGTTGTTAAGAGACTTAAGTGTGTGCATGATATGGCGAATTTTAGCACCTGACAAGCAACTTACTGTGACTTTCTCTTCGTTTAGCCTGGTGATGGGCACATCTGTGCGTCTCACTGTAGAGTCTCCTATGACTAGTTTGCTGATTTGTGTCTGGCATTAGAGGCTATGAAACCCAGACGTGTGTACTATGTGTGATGCTTGGTGCTGTCATTCTGATGTGCGTGTATGTTTTTGGTTCGGAGGTCCCTTTTTTTTTAGTTATGTTTTTGTTGAGAACCTCCACATGTGTAAGAGTGTGCTGTACAGGTGTGGGTGGTAGTAGAGGTGTGGTGTTCATAGTGTTTGTGCAGACAACTTTCTCAGTACCAGATGTACTGGCGTGTGACTGAGACAGCAAGGATTCTAGGTTCTTAATATAATTGCATCTCTCACATGTTATGTTCATAAGTGGTAGTATTAGAGGGTTGTCTGGGTACATAAGGCAGTTGCTACACTGTCTCAGGATGCCCATAGCAACCAGACTATCAGGAGAAATGATATGAAATTGTCCGTCCATTGTTGTCAGAATCTATGGAAGAGAGGTCAGGGATAGAATGGGTACTATCTGAGGAGAGTACCTATAGGTGTGAGTAGGGCTGAATAAACTCAGTACAGTAGCTGCAAGTGAGGGCCTCACTTACACAGGAGTACTGGTAAGGGAAAAAAATGCAACTGAGATACCTCGTAAAGGGTTGAAACAGCTCAGTGGTGGTGCACGGCGGGCAAACAAACACAAACCCCTGCAAATATGGAGTTTAAATACCAGAAAAACTAAAGTAAAATAGAATCACTGGAATTGACCAATCAACCCTTGTCCCTGAGCCCTTAGCTCAACACCCTATGCCAAACCAGTTCCAACCAGTTCACTTACTCCCACTAAGTGCAGGCGGGCCCTGGCCAACACAAGATTGTGTAGCAGGAAACACAGGAATCACACAAACAGATCTGGATGCAGCAAAGCTTGTAACCAGACTATGCTAAAGATATTTAAACTCTGTTTAGGTAGATTTAACACAGGAGAACCGAGAGACACTTAAATATAACAGTAACAAACAAGAGCAAAATGATTTAAACAAATTAAATTAACCAGTAAAAAAGCTCAAACCTGAGCCCTGTTCCAGAAACCTTTAATCAGACAAGTTCTAACTGCACACTCCTGCCACTAGGGTACAGGAGAACCCTCTCAAAAAAGATGGCCTGGATTAGTGCTCAAGTTATCCAAATAGAGCTAGACTCAGCAGATCTGAATCTAGTCTATGCTACAACAAACAAGGTGTGCCAATTTCCGAAAGAAGCAGTTCAAGTAAGTATGCACAGTAAGCCTTCAACCAGCAATTCCCAGCTCAGACGGGCAGAATCTACACTCTCCTCCCTCAAGAGTGTAGATCACAAATCTTCTTAATGTAAAATTCCTGGCCTGAAGCCCAAGTGCTTAAACCAGAACTAAGACACTTTTAGAATAACAGACACTAAGCCTTCAATCAGCAGTTCACAACTTAGAAGTATGTAAGCTACCTCTCCTGCAACAAAAGAGTGTAAATCACAAACCTTCTCAATGTAAAACAACTGGCCTGAAGCCCAAGTGCTTAAACCAAAAGACGTAGAATAACAGTTACAGTGTAATCAGGGTACTAACAGGCAGTAATAAATGCAAAAGAATAAATGCAATTGAATACTTTTAAGAAAAGGCAGCAAAAGCAAATAAGATAAAGTTGGAAGAAACACAAATACGGTAAAAGCAGATGGGTAAAGTGCAAATTTTATTTATTTATTTTTTTTAGGTTAAGTGGGAAGGGATGAAACAAGATAATTCAAGGTTGAGAAACTAAGGGGGTGGGCCTTCCCAAATGATCTTTCTCTATTCACTAGAATGAGCTGATGAGATGGGAATGGGAGGAGTGTCCAAAATGAGATTTGTAGTAGGAGAAGGCAACTCAAAAGCCACCAAATTTATTAATACAACGAGGACTGCATGGGTGGGAGGGAAAACATGGAGCCAGAGATGAGTGATATTCAGAGCAATGCAGACCACACAAATACTTCAGCTAAATACCATTTTTTTAAATAAAAGAGCAATGGTGTTTTTCAGCTCCCCCCACTAATTAACTGATGCTATTCACAGTGTGCAAAAGTATGTCAGGGCTAGCCACTCGGTGTAAAAATTGACTTTAATGTCACCAGGAATGTCCATTAGTATTTGCCGGTGATAACTAGGTTGAGGACCCAGCCTGCTCTGACCTCTGCCATGGACCTACGCTAGTGGTATGCTGGAAAGTGTGTGCCCATCATAAAGCCCAGCATCCCTGTGTCAGCACATTACTGGCCATCCTGTGTTAAGTTGACCAGCTTAAGTTATCTGGAGTAGCATTGATGAGCGAAAGCTGAACATAAAATAGTTTGCCAAACATAAACCAAGGATTGCTGCACTTAATATAGGTTTGCTGACAGAGGTGCAGCTTGGAAGAGATGACATGATGATGAGGAGGAGGCTGGACATACCTGTGTATCCAGGAGATGAGATGGAAGGCAGTACAGCAAAACTACTTGGCTTGGGATGTAGAGTCTATTGTTTGGGGTGGGGGCAGATTAGAAATGGTGTAGGAATTACGGTGAAGGAGAGACTGTGGAAGACAGAGAGGTCAACCAAATTGGTGATAGACTCATGGCAGTCAAACTCCAATGTGAAGATAAAGCAGTATTCATAATCTCAGCCTGTACACCTCACAGCAGAGTTGTCAAAATTTAGAAGAGTGCATTCAGGAAGCAGTTGCTTTGAGGACCTTCTAGATAAAGCAAGAAAACATGATTTGGCACTTTTAATGGGGGATCTGAGTGCTCATATCAGGACAGACAGAACAGGATATGTGGGCTGCTTGGGTTCATGTGTGCACCAGCAGGAATAAAAAAGTGGACATTCTAGACCTCTTTTTGGGAAATGACTTGAAGGTGGCCAACACATGGTTCAGGAGAGAGAGAGTCACAAAATCACATACAAGAGTAGCCAACATGCAATTCAGACTTCTTCCTAAGGAGGACATTGGTGTAAAATCAGATTGCAAAGTCATCCCCAGTGAAACAGATGGCACATACCATAAACCACTAGTGGCCATTTGGCGGCATAGAAGAAACTGTGGTAATCGGAAATTAAGTTGAAGACCTGGAAATTAACTAAAGTGAAAGCACAAGAGTTCAGGGAATCATTCAGGACTCTAGCATGTCAGAAGAGGAAATGGGTGGAGTTTGCAAAATGGCAGCATTTCAAAACAGCACTGTTGAACAGATGTACAGCTGAGCCACGTATGGAAATAAGGTTCGTAAGGAAAGCTGGTGATTTTGTGTGTTTTAGTTAGGGTTTGGTCAGTGCTTGTAGGGATTTTTTTGAGTGGATGTATTTCTGTCCTGTAGTGTTCTTGCCCTTTCTGTCTCCATTTGTTTAAAAAAGAAAAGGAAAAAGTTCCTTTGAAGTGTTTTCTCTTGATTGTAGGTGTGTAGTAGGTTAGGTAGTTATGTTTTGGGTATTAGTTGCTTGGTTTGTGCCTTTGTCTCTCTCTCTCTCTCTCTCTCTCTCTTTTGCTATCTTTAGACAGCTGGTATGTTTATTTCTTCATGATGGATAAGGAGAAGGTGTTTAGAAATGTGTGGCATATGGCCACAAACTGTCATCTCAATATGTGCATTCATTGCCTCTGCACATCACAGTTATCACACTGGGACACTGATCCTTCTCTGCTGGTTTTGGTACCCAGGCTGTGAATGCACAATGGGCAAGTTGATCTTGAAGGGCATGTGCCCTCTGGATTCTGCAGCTTTCACTTCTCCAGAGAAGCCTGACAAGGAGCAGAGATGGAGTAAGGAGAGTTCCAAGGACTGTGGAAAAACAAAAAAGACAAATGACAAAGGCCACTCCAACAAGTTCCAATAAAGCAGGAAGAAGTTTAATGAGGTTAGCGTTTTCGTACAGGTCAGTGCCTGTACTTCAGACACATGATTTAATGAATCCGTTATCTACCTTCCCCCTCCAAGAAAACCACACCTACCAAAAATCACATGAGTAATTAAAATTAGTAATTAAAAGTTAAAGGTACATTAACACACAAAATAATCCATTAGAAGGAATCGGTTAAAAACTCAGTGAAGGAATTGGTAAAAGTAAAATCTGAACAGCCAAAAGTCTTGTTACACCCCTGAGATGTGAATATATGTTATAAAAATTTAAAGATAAAAATAAAATGATATAAATAAAATAATTAAAAAAAAAAAAAAAAATATATATATATATATATATATATATATATATATATATATATATATATATATATGATACGTATCAACTCATATAGACAGCAAATGCATATAATGGTAAATACATTTCATATTAATGAATGTATGTGTATACAAAAGTAAATCTCAAAGGACCTGCAATAATAAATGATGTTAAGTTGTCCATCTCGCCTTCGTTCTTGCTGTTTGGGTTCGGAGCCGATCCTCGGCTCCGACTCGGCCATCTTCTGTAGCTCGAGAGCTGTTTACTGGCTCGAGGCTACCCCTTATCCCAGCATGCCCAGCATCAGCTACCCAGAAATTGTTTGCCGCTTCAGCTGCGAGGTTGCTTCCTTACTGGCTTAGGCTTAGTATAGTTTTTTTCTGTTAATATATTGTTGTTTATTCTTGAAAGTTTGTCAAATATTTGTTTTTTTTTTTGTCTAGATAATATTCCTTTATCCCTTATCGTGTTCTTGTGTATTTTAGCTTTGTTGGCTGTCGCTCCATATTTCGCAGGCCTTCTGTTCCCTTGAACTCATTTAAATTAGAGAGTCCTCCCCCCCAGGATAGCCATTTAAATTAGAGGCTTTCCTTCTGTTCCTTAACTGTAGTATAGCTTTTTATTATTGTTGTGGTTGTTGTTACTAGAATGTCTAAAGATGCCAAGGTAGCTGGCTTCAAAAAGTGTGACTCATGCTGTCAGAAAATGTCTCTGACAGATGGGCACACTAGTTGTGTGTATTGTTTGGGTGCTGTTCACCTGCAGGACTCCTGTTCTATATGTCATGCTTTTAGTCCAAGGGTCCTGCAGGAGCGCAAAAACAAATGAATCCTTCGGGGATTATTGAAGCCTCAGGATTCTCCGGCTAAAAGTACTTAGCCAGCGAAATCCCCTAAGTCTGTCAAGCCATCAGCTCCACCTTCGGAACCGACTCCTTTACTTGATCAACCAAGTATGTTGGTGCCGGCTGGCACCAACAAGACAACTCCTCCGCCGGTTCTATCTGCTGTTTCGGAGCCGTCTCTGACCCATAACAGACTGAGGTCTCCGTCCTTGGAGTCCATCCACTCGGTACCTCAGTCACCTTTGTTACAGAGTGAACGTAGCCATCATTCTTCCCACTCCTCTCGATCCTATAGATTATCGGATCATGATGTGGAGAGAGTAGCAAGTAGGTTGCTTAAGTCACAGGCACTGGCAAAAATTCTGTCCAGCCCACCTCAACAGGTATCTGCTCCAACTGCTTCTATTTCTGTTCCTTCTCCGACTATATTTAGCTCGGAGCCGGAGACCATGGACCCACAGGTAGTAGAACCATCGTCGCCGATCATCATCCCTCCTTCGGTTCCTACGTCTGCTCAGATTACCTCGATTGTACCTTCTATTGAGGGATTTGGACACCGAGGCTCTCACGTCGACTCCGAGGGAGGGAGTGGCATCGGACCCTTGTCCGACCCCATTCTCCCCCTCGGAGCTTCGGCGCAGGTGAGCTCGGCTCCAACATCGGCCTCGGAGCCGTCACCCTCAACGCGGAAAAAGACTCCTGTTTCTTCAGAGCCGGAGCTTTCTCTGCCTAGAGGTCGGGACGCCTTCGAGGTCATGCAGAGTGTGCTGTCCCCCGAAACAGCTCTACTGCCAGTTCCATCAGCTCCTCCCCCCATGGTATCTGTTCCAACCTCTACTCCTCCTCCAGACCCCTAGCGTAGGTAACCTATGCCCCAGGACACCCCATTGGGTGATCCCTCTTCTTCCGATGCCTCCCCACAAGAAGACATGCAAGAGGAAGCACATAGACTCCCCTGAGTCTGTCACTTCAGATACAGACGTGGATGAATCGGAAGGGTCCCCAAGGTCTCCCTTGGAAGATGTTTACTTTTTGGACATCCTTGAAATGCTTAGACAGAGGAGGGACTGGACTTCCCTAGCCCCTACCAAGGACAAGTCTGTATACCTGGACTCATTCGGTTCCCGACCTTCCACCTCCTGGGTATCTCTTCCTTTTGATCCACTCATGTCTGTAGTGGCTCGAAAGGCTTGGTCAGCTCCAGATTCTATGGAACCTATTCCGAGGAGACCAAACAAATTTATTACAGCCCCCTAGGACAAGCAATTCTTCTCCAAAGGTGTGCCCGTTGATGCCATGGTGGTAGCAACAGCCACCAAGAAAGAGTTAGCAGAAACCTCTTCATCTGTTTATCCTCTGAACAAAGAGTCTCGGATGATGGACAGATATGGAAAGCAAATGTTTGCTTCAGCAACCTTTTCAATGAGGTCCCTGAATTATCTATGCCATTTTACACGTCTTTAAAGGGATCTCCTGAAAGAGCTTGGAGATGCCCTTCAAGATCCTACAGCTGTGGGAGCATCAGCTAAAGTAGCTTCTCAGCTTGCGACTCTTAATTCCATAGTCACTTCCTCCATGAGGCTGATTTCCTATGCAGCCGATGGAGCGAGCAGAGCCTCAGGGACAGGTGTGGCTCTCAGGAGACATGCTTGGATGCGGCTATGTCAGTTTGCGGAACCCTTTCGAGCGTCCTTCACCAATACTCCCTTTGATGGCTCCTTTCTCTTTGGGCCTCAGATGAAAGACACGTTGACCAGGTGTGAGCAGTAAGGCAAGACTCTCTCTGCCGTGGGAGTTTGTTTTTCCACTCCTTCCAGACCTTATCCCAGGGGTCAGAAGAACGGAAAGATGTGGTTCCGAAAATCCCAGGGACCCTTGCCTGACACACGTGGTGATTTTTCCCCCAGGGGCAGAGGGGGAAACAACAATAACAGACACCGCCCTTGTGGCAGAGGGGGACTGGAGAACTAGGGTGACAGAGAAACCTTCTCTGCCAAACCCTTCCAGTATCCCTGAAGGGTTGCCCGACTGCTCACCTCTGGAGGCAGTCGGGGGAAGACTTTCCTTGTAACCAAAAGCCTGGCAAAATATAACAAGAGACAGATGGGTACAATCCATCATATCCGGAGGTTACAAAATTCCCTTCCATCAATCCCCCATAGAATCAAAAAAGCCCATCCCAGATGTCCCACCCAATCTAAGGGATCAAGCAGTCACAGAAGTTTCAAGACTGCTAGAAAAAAAGAGCCATTCAAGAAGTCCCCGCAGACCAACTAGGATCCAGAACTTACTGAAGATTCTTTAGTACCAAAAAAGAAAGGGGACAAGAGACCAATGCTGGATCTCAGCAGATTGAACAAATCTGTACAAAAAGAAAAGTTCCGGATGGTGACACAGCAGTCCATTTTCCCTTTTCTGGGTCAGGGCAGTTGGATGTGCTCGATAGATCTTCAGGACGCGTACTACCATATCAAGATGGACAGATGCTCCAGGAGATTTCTTCGCTTCCGGGTAGGGGCCAGTCATTACCAGTTCAGAGCTCTGCCCTTTGGTCTCACCTCAGCCCCCACGGTGTTCAACAAGTGTATGGCAGTAGTCACGGCTCACCTAAGGCGTCAAGGATTCCAGGTGTTTCCCTACCTAAACGACTGGCTCCTGACTGCTGCCACCAGGCATCAACTCTTAGAGGCACAGGATGATACAATCCCATCATGCACTCAACTAGGCATTACAGTAAATTTCGAGAAATCTGCCTTGTTGCCCTGTCAGTCTATCACATACATAGGAGCAGAATTAAACACAAAAGAAATGTTTGCAAGCTTACCATAGGAAAGAGTTTCCACTATTCGTCAACAAGTGTTAATTCTAATGCAGAGCAAAAGGGTTCAAGTCAGACATGTCCTCCAAGCTTTAGGCTCCATGGCAGCTGCCATTCTTCTTGTCCCATTAGCGCGTTTCCACATTAGAATCCTTCAGTGGCTTCTTTTCATGCAATGGTCTTTCCAGGAACTACCCATGTCTCACATGATCCTGATCACAGAAACATGCAAAAGGCACCTTTCTTGGTGGATGGTCTCCCCACTAGTAATTCAGGGCAGACCTTTCATACAACCCCCTCCGGTAGCCACAGTGACCATGGACACCTCCCTGATGGGGTGTGTGCGGGGGCATTATCTAGTTAGGACAGTCCAAGGCACTTGGCAACCTCATGAGTACCATCTGCATATCAATGTCCTAGAAATGAGAGCGGTTCTGCTAGCATTGCAAGACCTTCAAGACTCTCTTCCTTCCGGGACCATTGCAATCCAAACGGACAGCATGTCAGTGGTGTGGTACATCAACAAACAGGGCGGGACCAAGTCTTACCCCTTGTGTCGAGAGGCACTCAGACAGTGGCAATGGGTGATTTCCTCCCACCGTTTTCTGATAGCAATGCACATCCCTGGGAAATCCAGCGTTATAGCGGACAGGCTCAGCAGGGCTATCCTCATGCCTCACGAGTGGTCTCTGAATCAGGACGTTGCAGATCTGATTTTCTGCAAATGGGGACAGCCTTGCTGCGACCTATTTGCCACTCCTCTCAACAACAAATGCAGCAGCTACTTCTCCCTACTTCCTCTTCCAAGTCATATACCCAGAGATGCTTTAGTCCACGATTGGCCTCAGGGACTCCTTTACGCTTTTCCCCCTTTTCCCCTAATTCCAAGACTCATACAGAAAGCAAAATCATTGGGTTGCAAAATGATCCTTATTGCCCCATGTTGGCCTTGACAAATATGGTTCCCATTTCAACTCCTCCACCTACTGTTCTGAAGAGTTTGTTCCAATGAGCCGTCCGGGATTTTAGTTGCTAGGGACACTGTCCCAAACAGCAAGAACGAAGGCGAGATGGACAACTTAACATAAAGAAGTTATGTACCTGCCATAACATTCCATGTTAGTTGTCTTCATCTCGCCTTCCTTCATGTGTCTTTCCCTCCTTCCCCCTTCCTAGAGGATTGTGAGGAGTTCCCTTTGTTTTCACTGGCTGAGCATCTTTTATTACTTCACATGCCAGGTAATTTATAACTCTTTCCTTGTTTAGGTGTATTGGACAACCAGTTTTTAGTAACTGGTTACTCTGCTTATGTCTAGTGTGCACTATCACAAACGAGATCTGGGTAGCTGACGCTGGGCATGCTGGGATAAGGGGTAGCCTCGAGCCAGTAAACAGCTCTCGAGCTATAGAAGATGGCCGAGTCGGAGCTGAGGATTGGCACTGAACCCAAACAGCAAGAAGGAAGGCGAGATGAAGACAACTAACATGGAACGTTATGGTAGGTACATAACTAATTTTTATATAAAATATATATAAATGAATATAAAAACAGTATGTAATACAATAAAAGTAATATATATAAAAGAAGCAGAGAATGACTTAAATTCATATAATTCCTTATCTAATTAAACTCCTTAGCTTCAAGATGCAAGCTATTGAACACATTTACGCCTGGATGCCTGAAGGCATTACACCTGAGTTGTCATAAAAGCTCGTCTCTCCAACCACGATGAAGTAGGGCTACCACTGGTAGTCTCAGTAACTTGTTCTATAACTCTAAAAACAAAAGTGTGATCTGGGTAGTTTATGTGCTTTGCAAGTTCATTCTCAACCTTTTTTATTTTTGATTGCATATATATGTTCGTTCAACCTGTCCCTTAGTCTTCTGTCCGTCTTACCGATATAGATGACTGGACATAGTTTACAGTTGGCCAAATAAACTATGCTCTTATAGTTGCAATTGAATCTGCCACTGCATGAGAATCTGTAATCCTTGACTATAAAGTGGCATCCAGTGTCAATAAGGGGCAAGTTTCACATCTAAACATGCTTTTTACCTTTGCATTAGAAGCCTTACTTGTTTCTAATAAGGATTTCATGTTTTGTTCTCTTTTAAAAATCACCACTGGCTTGGTTGGTAAGCTATTACTAACATTCCCATCAGCTGTAATTGGGTTCCAATTCTTATACAAGATACGTTTCAAGAGTAGGGCCTCGTTGCAAAAGGGGGTGATGAAAGATGGAGAAAAGTCAATAGTATGATGTTATGTAGTCCAATCTCGCCTTCATTCTTACCTGTGGGTTCGGAGCCGAACCTCTGCTCTGACTCTGCCATACTCTAGCTTGAAGTCTTCAATTGGCTCATGGTTAAGAGGTATCCCATCGTGCAACAGGTCTATTCCCCAGATCTCGTTTGCTGCTCGTTAAGCTCAGACGTGGTCTCGCTTTTCGCTGTGGCTAAGTATATTTTTATAAACTGTTGACTTGTTGCTCAAAAAAGCTATTTTCATAGCTCTGTGTGTGTAGTAGTGGTGTTTTACTGCCTGTATTTGTTTCTTTGGCTGTTTTTTGTGCCCTTGTCTGGCTGTTTGGGTATCCCATTCATTTTCCTTTCCCCATGGGCTAGGCCCGTTTAAGTTAGAGGACCTAGTCCTTCCTGCTGATGTTCATCGTGTATACAGCTGCAGTCATAACAGATGGGTTTTCCTGCCGTCAGGCGGGTCCTTGGTCAGTCGAATTCCAAAGTCTAGGTCCGGCGTCGGTTGTTGTCGCTTCTTCCCTGACGTCAGTGCGACAGGGGTATAAAAGAACCAGCCAACGCCATTTTCTTCAGTCTTTCTTGCCGCGCGGTGCCCGAAGCAGAAGCAGTTCGCAAGTGCCGGTCGGCCAGCTCCTGAGATTACGAAAATTTTTCAACCGAAGACTTCTTGAAAGCTAAGTACCCAGTTGGGGAAACTTTTCTTGCCTCAGACCGATGTCAGACAAAGTTAATAATTGCATTTCATGTGGGAAGCAAATACCGCATAAGGATTTCCATTCCCTCTGTATACCTTGCTTAGGCCCAGACCACGACGTCTCGGCCTGTCGTTTTTGTGCTACATTCAACAGACGCACTATTAAGCGTCGGGCGGAGTTCACCCAACACTATTTTGGCAAAAAGTTTAATTACAACATGTTGTCGGATACTCCGACTCCAATTTTGAGTAAACAACGTAAAGATAAGGACCGACATACAAGGTCCGTGACTTCTACCGACACCACGCTAAAGCCGACTACATGTGCTCCGGTTCTCAGCGAGGCGCCTACGCAGCCCCTGACTACCGATGACACTTCATTAGCGGTGTCTTCTGTGCCCGAGGTCGCAGGCTCTTCGGCCCACACCCCGACTACAGATACCGAAGCCACTTTTGGCGGGGAAACCCAGAGTTCAGACAGGCCTGCCACCTCTCCAGGTGTCTTCAGGCCGCCGCCTTCTTTTTCCATTAAGGCTTACCTAAATCTAAAGTAGCCATGCATTCTAAAAGACAAGCTCCACCTTGTCCCTCTCAAGGCCCCATGCCTAAAAAGCAGATGCTCAAAATGGCTGAGGATTTGATTACTCTTATCAGGGGTTCTCAACCCCCCTCGGACAAAAGGCCCAGAGTGGAGGAAGAATACCCTTCCTCGGACCAGGCCTCCATTACTTCAGAACATTCTGAGGACCAGGAACATTCTTACTCCCCTTTCGAAGATTCTGATGCAGAGGAGTCCATTCCCTCTGTCTCCCCCCCCTGAGGATTTCTCTTTTGGGGAAACCTTGCATACCTTGAGGGAACACTTCCACTGGGAAGGCCAAGAGTACTCAGACTCCAAGAAAAGGCTCAGGGATTTCCTCTTACTCCCACAGCACAGGCCTCTGGCTATACCTCCTGTCTTAGACATACTAGATGATGTGTATTCAGAGGCCAGCCTTAACCCAGATTCTTTACCTCCAGTTCCAGTCAAGCCTGACAGGTATTACTGGGTTCCTGATTCACACCAATTCCTATACAAAAGCCATGCAGCTGACCCAGAAACTATTTCACAGGGTCCCAAGGGAATTAAGGCCTCCACTGCCTAAAATCCATTACCTTCAGAGAGAGATTCCAGAGCTTTAGAAAGGTGGGGGAAAAAGGTATACACCTCGGCCACTTTAACCATGAGGGCATTAAACTGTCAGTTCCATATGTTAAAGTATCAACAGTTTTTGTTATCTCAGTTGAAAAGCAAAATGTCACAACCTGAACAACCAGACTTGAAGGAGTTGCAGGATTTGTTGCATAGTGCAGAGCAAGTGGGTATACATACCCTGCAATGTGGTTTTGATGCTTTAGAGGCCTCTTGTAGAGCTGCTGTTACAGGATCAGTCATACGTAGACATGCTTGGCTCAAAGAGCAAACCTTACCAAATCATGTCAAAGCTAAATTACTAGATGCACCTCTTCAAAAAGATGTATTGTTTGGTGTTAAAGCTGAGGAGGTATTAAAGAAAATGGAGGAAAAGGCAAAATCAATGCAAACAGTGAAAGATTTCCTACAGGTACAACCGCCACGTTTCAGTAGAAATTGGCCTTCAAAAAATTGGTCCTTTCCAACCACGGACAGACCTCAAAGAGGTAGATACAGGCGCCCGAGAGGTAGAGGGCAATCTCAAGGATCATTTAGAGGCAGACAATGGCAAACACCTACACCAAGAGGGGGTGAGGATAGTTCACAGCCATTCAGAATGCAGACCCAATGACTTTCCCCTTTGCATGCCAAGCAAGGCTCAAATGGCAGCACCTTTAGGCGGAAAACTGGCATTATTTTCAAAAAATTGGCATATTGTCACAAAGGACAAATGGATCCTGGACATTATAGACAGAGGCTACAGATTCCACTTTCACACCCTTCCAAAAATGAGTGGCATGCCAAACCTGCCACAAAATCAAAGGGCAGAGGCACAAAAACAAATTTCAGATCTCATGGACATGAAAGCTATTCAAGAGGTACCTGCACAAGAACAGGGTCAAGGTTTTTATTCCGTACTATTCCTGGTACCAAGGAAGGGCAAAGATTGGAGACCTATTTTGGACCTATCCATCCTAAGCACATATTTACTCGTACCAAAGTTCAAGATGCTCACATTACAGCAGCTTCTTCCCATGCTGGGCAAGGAGTCTTGGCTGGTAACATTGGACCTCAAGGAGGCATACCTGCATGTCCCAATTGGACAAGTTTGCAGAAGATACCTCAGATTTCTTGCAGGTTCATCCCATTATCAATTCTCTGCATTGCCTTTTGGCTTATCTACTGCACCCAGAGTGTTCACGAAATGCCTGGCATCAGTAATTGCCTTCTGCAGACTTCAAGGGATACAAATATACCCATATCTGGACGACTGCCTGATCCAAGCGGACAGCAAACACACTCTTTTGAAACACGTGGCGTTTGTAATAATGTTGTTGAAATCTCTGGGATACACAGTCACCAAAAAGAAGTCAAGACTAATACCCTCTCAGGGTGCCAGCTTAGATACAAACACCCAGATGGCCTACCTCACGCCAGAGAAACAAGGGCAATTAACTCTATACTTCAGAAAACTGGCAACCTTCACCAGGGTGACTGCAAGGAAAATCCTGCAGGCTCTGGGATTCATGGCATCTTGCATCCTGCTAATCCCATGTGCAAAGCTGCATATGAGGAAACTTCAATGGTACCTAAAAAACTTATGGTCTCAACACAGCCACAGTTTGGAAACAATCATACCACTGATTCCATGTCTTCAAAAGGAATTTCTGTGGTGGGCTCAAGCATGTCAAGGAAACATAGGTCTCCCATTCTGCAAGCCTCAAGCGAATCAAGTCATCACAACAGATGCCTCGGACTACGCCTGGGGGGTGCACATGACAGATCGGTGCATTCAGGGCAAATGGTCACAAAAAGAAAAGCACCTACACATCAATCAAAAGGAAATGCTAGCAGTAATAAATGCTATTATGGCTTTCAAAGACCTACTGCATCCAGGTCAGCTATTGATAAGAACAGACAACACCACAGTGATGTGGTACATAAACAAACAAGGAGGAACTCACTCATACCCCCTGTGCAGACTAGCCATGTCCCTTTGGAACACGGCTCTGGAATTGCAAATCCAACTTCAAGCACAATTCCTGCCAGGGAAGGAAAACACACTGGCAGACAGCCTGAGCAGAAATATTACAGATCCACACGAATGGAAGTTGCATCCTCAAGTTTTTACAATGATAATTCAAGCATGGGGAAGGGCAGACATAGATCTCTTTGCCACCCACAGAAATTAGCAATTAACAAAATTCTGCTCAAGGACCTTTCATCCACAGGCCTGGAAAGTGGACGCACTCTCTTTCAGTTGGACAACAATGATGGTTTATGCCTTTCCACCTCTTCCACTGCTGGCCAAAGTTCTTTTAAAAGTCAGAGCAGACAGACCAAAGATGATTCTCATTGCTCCAGACTGGCCAAGACAACACTGGTACCCGCTCCTGAGGAGCCTGACTCATTCCCCACCATGGATCCTACCTCTAATGCCTCTTCTACTGACTCAGCACAACTTCAAAACTCTTCACAGTCAGCTGAAAACACTCAATCTAGCCTCATGGAGGATTCCTTAAATTCACAGCAGACTCTACTCTCCAAGGAGGTGCAGGATGTCATTTTGGAGGCCAGAAGGCCTTCTACTAGAAAAGCCTACTCCGCAAAATGGAAACGGTTTTGTGCCTGGAATCAGAAAAAGGGTCAGAATCCGGGAATACTGAATTTACCTCAAATACTACAGTACCTAGCCGAGCTGCTAAGCAGTGGACTTTCATTCTCCTCCATCAAAATACATGCCTCCACCATTTCTGCAGAGTACAACACTGAACCTCCTTTATTCTCTCACCCTCTCTTAAGACAGTTCCTCAGAGGGGCTAAGAATATAAAACCCCCAAGGAAGCAACCAGTACCTGCTTGGGACCTCAATTTCATTCTAGAAAAGCTAATCCTGCCTCCTTTTGAGCCAGCTGCGTCAACAGATCTGCAATATTTGTCATGGAAAACAGCCTTCCTTCTAGCTATCACCTCAGCACGCAGGGTTTCGGAACTACAAGCCCTCATGGCTGTGCAGCCTTTCATCATTTTCCATCAGGACAGACTTTCCTTACGAACCAATCCTTCATTTATGCCAAAGGTAGTATCCAGGGTAGCCTTGAATCAGGCTATCCACTTACCTTTTACTCTAATCCACAAAACAAAGGGGAGAGACTACTACATTCCTTGGACATTCACAGACAGCTCCGTTATTATTTGGACAGAACAAAGCCTTTCAGAAAATCAGAGCAACTCTTTGTGTCCTATGCTACAGGTGTTCAAGGGAAGCCTATTTCCAAACAGACAATCTCAAAATGGATAGCCCACTGCATACGCTTTTGTTACTCTTTTCATGGTAAAACTGTACCTGCAGGCATCAGATCTCACTCCACAAGGGCCACAGCTACCTCTGCAGCTTTCCTCATGGGGGTTCCTACCAAAGATATTTTGGAAGCAGACACTTGAGTTCTGTACATACTTTCTCCAAGCACTATCACCTACCATTATACTCCAAAACTAGAGCGGGCTTTGCCACTGCAGTCTTGCAGGGCATCCTGGCTCCACCTAGTTCCACTTAGTGCCTACCACCCTTTTATTAGCTTTGGGATTCTACCCATCTGTTATGACTGCAGCTTTATGCACGATGAACATAGTACAGTTTTGTACCTACCATAAATGTAGATGTTCGAGTGATAATACAGCTGCAGTCCAGGTTTCCCTCCCTCCTTCCCCTCTTGGGACAGGCCTAATGGCTAACACCTCCTCATACAACCTCATTGGGGTATTCTTTTATGGTGTATTTGCTGGCTACTACTCTTTTTTGATTATATTGCATTTGCTTTATTACATAAATTTATGTTTTGCCTTCCTTCTGGGGGCACCTGACATCTGGCGCAAGAAAAACTGAAGAAAATGGCGTCGGCTGGTTCTTTTATACCCCTGTCGCACTGACGTCAGGGAAGAAGCGACGACAACCGACGCCGGACCTAGACTTTGGAATTTGGCCGACCGAGGACCCGCCTGACGGCAGGAAAACCCATCTGTTATGACTGCAGCTGTATTAGCACTCGAACATCTACATTTATGGTAGGTACAAAACTGTACTTTTTCCTGCCGATTTCTTGGCCGTTTGAGTTAGAGGCTCTGTTTCTTGTCAGTTGGGTCTAGTGCATGTACGTACTAATTGGTTCCTTTCAGCATGTCCAGGGATCCTAAGGAACACAGGCCTTCGGGCTTTAAAAAGTGTGTTGAATGCAGCATTAAAATGTCTTAAACTGACAGGCACTCTGTGTGTGTGTGTGTGTGTGTGTGTGTGTGTGTGTGTGTGTGTGTGTGTGTGTGTGTGTGTGTGTGTGTGTGTGTGTGTACTGCTTGGGGGCTATTTACTTCCAAGAGTCCTGCTTGTTTTGTCATTCCTTCATTCCCCATGTGCGACAGGAGAGGAAGAACAAGCTAATTTTGAAAGGACTGCTTAAACACTTCTTCGAGGAAGACTTGGCTAAGTCTTCCAGTGCATTATCCTCTCCAGATATAAAGGACAAAAAGACCTTCCAAGAAGCGCTCTTCGGCTCCGTCTGTTTCTTCGGAGATGCCAGAGAAAGCTGCTAGAACAGCTTCTCCTTTTTCAGTTCCATTGCCCTCGGTGCCGAAAGAAGGTAGTCTCTTGACTAAGTCCGTATCGGCTCCCAGCCTTTTGTAGCCGGTCACGGATATTTTGGTTCAGAACCGGTCTCCAGTTTTTCGACCGAGTTCTCCTTCACGCAAGTCCCCTTCTTTAGGGAGATCCAGATCTCCTACTTTATCTTCCAGGTCTTCCAGGACCCTTTCCAATGAGGACGTTGATAGGGTGGTGAAGAAACTGCTTCAGTCAGTCGGCTCCGGAGTTTTTGGCCTCTTCATCCTTTGTTGTTCCTCCTCCATGCCTTTCTCGGCCTTTGGAGCCAGAGTTGTCGGTGCCATCGGGCGCCGTTAGGTCAGTTCCAGTAGCCTCGCCTGGCCTCTCGGTTCCGATTTCCACTCCGGTCCCATCGGCTCTGTCCATGGGGTCGAGGGTTCACGGTTCTCCGGTCGGACCCAAGGGGGAGGTCTTGGATCGATCTTCATCGGTTTCTAGCCTTCCTCTCGATGCTTCGGCTCAAGTGAGCTTGGACCCGACATTGGCTTCAGATCTCATCTCCTCGACGCCGAGGGCTACTACTGTTTCATCTTCAGTTAGTCGGCCTTCGGAGCCAGGCGGATCAGCTCTATCCATGGGCAGCAGAGACCCTAAGCCTCAGGATTCCTCCATAAGTGGTCCCTAACTTTCTGATGTCTCCCTGAGGTGCCTGCCAGAAAGAGATTGTGTAAGCGGAAACACCTTGACTCCCCGGATGTCTCTCTCACGTCAGATACCGACCTCGAGGAGTCAGAGGGGTCCCCCAAGTCATCTTCTGAAGATATCTCTTTTTCAGATATCTTGCAGATCTTGAAGCAGAGAGGCAGCTGGCCATCCAAATCCCCTTCTGATGAGGAGTCTGTGTTCCTGAAGGCTTTCGGGTCTCAACCCTCCATCTCTTGGATTTCTCCCCCTTTTGATGAGTTATTAGACCTTGTCTGTCGAAAGGTGTGGGAAACTCCTGACACTGTGGAACCGGTCCCAAGGAGACCCAATACGTTTTTGTCTGCCCCCTCTGACAAGGAGTATCTATCTAAAGGCGTTCCAGTAGATGCAATTGGTGGTGGCAGTGGCCACCAAGAAGGAACTTGCTGAAATTTTGTCTACTGTCCGTCCGCCTAACAAGGAGTCCCAGGCTATGAACAGGTATGGGAAGCGTACGTTTACCTCAGCGGCCTTTACACTGCTGTCGCTGAACTACTTGATGCATTTTACGAGGCTCCAGAGAGATCTCCTAAAAGAGCTAGGAGATTCTCTACGGGGTAACATTTCTGATACCGTGGCACAGAAGGTCAGTGCACAGATGTCTACCTTAAATTCCCTTACCAACTCCTCCATGAGGCTGATCTCATATGCATCTGACGGAGCGAGTAGGGCTGCGGGTTACGGAGTCTCTCTTAGGAGACACTCCTGGATGCGTCTGTGCAATTTCATGGAGGCCTTCAAGTCTACATTCACCAATGCCCCATTTGATGGTTTATCATTGTTTGGAACCAAGGTGAAGGACACTCTCACTAGGTGCAAGCAGGAAAGAAAAACCCTGTCTGCCGTGGGAGTCTATTTTTCCATGCCTTTTAGACCTTACCCCAAGGGCCAGAAGGGTGGGAAAAATGTGGTTCAGGAAGTCGCAGAGGTTTTTTCAGGGCGCCCAAAGTGATTCCTCCTCCGGAGACAGGGGGAGGGGTTGGAAATTCAGGTAGACGCCACCCTAGATGCAGAGGAGGCCCACATAACCAGGGGGACCGTGATTCCTTTTGTGGTTCTCCCTACCAGCTCTCCTGAAGGGAGGCCCGACTGTGCATCTCTGGAGCCGATGGGGGCTCGCATTTCTTTATAACCAGAAGCCTGGCAAGAAGTCACCCAAGACGAGTGGGTATTAAAGATAATTTGCAGAGATTATCATATCCCCTTCTCTTCTCCTCCCCCGCCATCCAAGAGAATCCCAGACGTTCCACCCAGTCACAGGGTTTCCGCAACTTTAGAAATAAAAAAGTTGCTTTCAAAGGGAGCCATCTAGCCTGTCCCCGCAGACCAAGTAGGACTAGGGACTTGCTCCATATTCTTTTTGGTGCCGAAAAGAACAGGGGACCTGAGACCCATCTTGGATCTCAGCCGATTGAACCTTCATGTACAAAAGTCCAAGTTCCACATGGTCACCTTAGTCAATACAGAAAGATGTGTGGATGTGCTCTATCACCTCAAAGATGCTTACTACCATATCAAGATGGACAGGGCATCGAGAAATCATTTACGCTTCTGGCTGGGAGCCAGTCATTTTCAGTTTCTTGCTCTGCCTATTGGTGTCACCACAGCCCCCAGGGTGTTCACCAAATGCAAGGCTGTGGTAACGGCTCACTTTTGACGTCAGGGATTCCGAGTGTTTCCGTACCTGGACGACTGACTCCTTTCTGCCACCACCAGACATCTACTGTTACAGACCAGGGATGCCACCATTAGACTGTGCCTACAGTTAGGAATTACTCTAAATTGGAAAAAAATCTGCCTTGTTGCCCTCGCAGTGTGTCACTTTTATCGGTGCCGAACTAGATACGGTGCTCATGAGGGCCTTCTTACCAGAAGAGAGAATTCAGGCTCTACAACAGCAGGTCTGTGCCTTGCTGCCATTGAGGAAGGTTAGGGCAAATGTGGTCCTCAAGTTATTAGGGACCATGGCTGCCACGATCATGGTAGTTCCCCTTGCCAGACTACACATGAGGGTTCTTCAGTGGCTGCTTTTTGCCCAGTGAGCACTGCAGCATCTCCCACTCTCCCATTTTTATTCCGATTACGGACATGTGCAAGCGGGATCTACGCTGGTGGCTTCAGGCCAGCAATCTCAAGGTGGGCAAGCCCTTTGTCCCATCTTCTTCAGTTGCAACGGTGACCACGGATGCCTCCCAGATCAGGTGGGGGGGGGCATTATCGTGGCAGGACTGTCCAAGGCACATGGCAGGATCACGAGACCCATTTGCATATCAGTGTCTTGGAGATGAGAACAGTGCTATTAGCGTTGCAAGCACTTCAGAGCTCTCTCCATCTAGGGACAATTGCAATCCACTCAGACAACATGTCGGTGGTGTGGTACCTGAACAAACAGGGAGGAACCATATCATACCCCCTTTGCAGAGAGGCACTTTGAGTTTGGCAGTTGGCGGTGTCTTCCCAACACTTTCTGGTTGCAACGCATATACCGGGGAAGTCCAACGTGATTGCTGACAGGCTATGCAGAGCTATCCTAATGCCTTATGAGTGGTCCCCGAACAGTTATGTTGCGGAAGAGATATTCCACAGTTGGGGTCAGCCTTGCTGCAATCTATTTTCCAGCCCCCTCAATGCCAAATTCAACAGCTACTTCACCCTTATGCCCCTGGAGGGGGAGACACCCAGAGACGCTCTGGCTCACGATTGGCCCTCCGGTCTTCTCTACGCCTTTCCACCATTACCTCTGATATCAAAGGTCATTCAGAAAGCACAGTCTTTGGGGAGAAAAATGATCCTCATTGCCCAAAACTGGCCTCGTCAGATTTGGTTTCCCTTTCTTCAACCCTATCTAATGGACAAGCCCTGGATTCTGGACCTAGTTCCAGATCTGCTGACTCATATGTCAGGACAGTTCCGTCCCTCCATCCAGACCCTCAGGTTGACAGCTTGGCTGCTCCAGTTCCAGCCTTAGTCAGGCTTCATGATTTTTCCCCGGAAGTGGTCCATATTCTATCATCTTCCCACAAGCCTTCTACCAGGAAGATTTATTTCAGTAAGTGGAAGAGATTTTCTATTTGTCCCGTGAGAAACTTATTGATCCTTATACAGCGCCTATTTCGTCAATATTGGAACTTCTTTCTCAACTGTTTAGTCAGGGTTCATCTGCGGCAACCATTAAAGTGCAATTGGCAGCAATTTCTACCTTTCACATTGCTAATGAGCACAATCTTATGGCTCCTAGGCTTTGTAGGGCTTTTATGAGAGGGACATTGTTACTCTGACCTTCAGTCTTTGATCCAGTGATGCCATGGGACCTCAGTTTTGTACTACAGAAGCTCACCTCAACTCCCTTTGAGCCTGGAGGTACATGTGACATTAAATTCTTGTCATGGAAGACAGTATTCTTGGTAGCCATAACTTCAGCTAGGCGGGTGTCTGAACTCCAAGCATTATTGATTAGGCCACCTTATTTGTTGTTTCACAAAGATAGGGTCTCCTTAAGAACCAACCCTTTTTTTGTTCCAAAGATTGCGTCTGTTGTCAATATCAACGAATCCATTAAGTTGCCTGTGTTTTTTCCTGAATTCTCCAACAAGGCAGAATTTGTTTCATCAGCTGGATGTTCACAGACAATTGCGTTTCTATTTACATAGGACAAAAGATTTCAGGAAACAGATCAAATGTTTGTCTCATTTTCAGACACTAGACTTGGGGTTCCAGTTTCTAAGGTAACCTTGTCTCGCTGGATCTCCAATTGCGTCTCATTTATTTATGCTTCCAATGGCAAAGAATTACCATTTAAAGTGAAGGCTCATTCTACATGATCTGTGGCTACCTCAACTGCGTTTAGGCTAGGATGTCTATGGATGATATTTATGCTGCAGCAACATGGGCTTCATCTCATACCTTTATTAGTCACTACAAATTAGATCTGGTCTCTAGAAGCAGGTCTTCCTTTGGTTCCACGGTGCTCAAGAGTATTTTTTACTGAGCCACCCAAGATCAGGGTGCTAGGGACGCTGTCCCACGGGTAAGAATGAAGGCGAGATTGGACTACATAACATCAAGAAGTTATGTACTCACCATAACGTTCAATGTATGTAGTCCATCTCGCCTTACATTCTTACTAACCCTCCCTCCTTCCCCCTCCTGTAGGACCTGGAGGTATTGTCTCTAGGTGTCCGTAATCCTTTCTGTTGGGGTGGTTGTTCTCAGTGTGTGTGTGTGTGTGTGTGTGTGTGTGTGTGTGTGTGTGTGTGTGTGTGTGAGCTTGCAGCAAACAGGATCTGGGGAATAGACCTGTTGCACGATGGGATACCTCTTAGCCACGAGCCAGTTGAAGACTTTGAGCTAGATTATGGCCGAGTGGCTCCAATCCCATGGGTAAGAATGTAAGATGAGATGGACTACATACATCGAATGTTATGGTGAGTACATAACTTCTTGTTTTACACGTGGACCTATAGTTTCATCACTGGTGACATTCCCTAACATCATCTCGTTTATTCGAGAATCATTCAAGATGGCTTTGTAGAAACCAGTAGACCTTTTAAAGGTTACCTCATCTAATGTGTCATCTAGTAATGCCAGTGGGTAACCACGTTTCAAAAACATGTCCTTTAAGAGTTGACATTCAGCTAGAAAGTCATCAAAGTCAGAAACCATTCTAGCTGCCTGGAACAGTTGTCCTTTGACAACTGATTTTTTTCTGGTGTCCTGGGTGTGAACTAGAAAAATGAAGGAAGGAAGTCGAATAAGTTTCCTTCCTAAAAATAGTAGCAACATAGCATTGTGTAAAGTGGTCCTTACTCAAATTTATATTCAGATAGGAAATGCTTTCTCCCTGGAAGTCACTAGTGAATCTAAGGAACTCTGTTCCTACTGTTCATATAATCAATGAGTTGCCTAAAGACTGTTTCATTACCTTTAAAGATTATAAAAATATCATCCAGGTAACGGTTATAAAATTGGATGAGGTCAGAAAAAGGGTTATTCAGCATGTACTCCTTATCCCAGAACACCATCACAAGGTTGGAGAAACTAGCACCACACGGTGATCCCATAGCTGCACCTTTTGTTTGTATGTAAGAATCGTCAAACAGAAAAAAGTTATTTGCAAGTATAAGGTCCAGAAATTCTTGAACCAAGTACAGATGTTAAGTTGTCAATCTCGCCTTCATTCTTGCTGGATGGGTTCGGAGCCGATCCTCGGCTCCGACTCGGCACTTGCTAAGCTCGAGAGTCACTTTTACCAGCTCGAGGCAGCCCCATATCCCATGATGCAAGGCGGTAATTACCCAGATCTCGTTTGCCACTTCGCTAATGAGGTCAGCCTTTTTACCAGCTCCTGGTAAGTGATATTTTCTAGCTATTTGTCAGGTTTTAAGAGCCTAAAACCCTAATTGTTGGTCCTTTTAGTATTCATTCTATCCTCTGTGTACTTTCACTTAGCTCCATACCCCTTTTTTGTCCTAATTCTTTAGTTTAGTTTTTCGGGCCTTAGGCCTTTCCCACCCTCACAGTTCCTGTCAGGATTCCTTCAGGTGTGTGTGTGTGTTGTGTCACTCTACTTAACTAATTTTATTAGTTATTTCTTAATATAGTTTTACTTGTTAGTGTCTTGATTGGACTGATTGGTGTGTGTGTGAGTGTTAAAGCACCTAGATATGTCCAAAGATACTAGGGTCTCAGGTTTCAAGAAGTATGACTCGTGCTGTCAGAAGATGTCTCTGACAGACGGTCACACTTCTTGTATTTATTGCCTGGGACCCCTACACCTGCAGGACTCCTGTGTTATATGTCATTCTTTCAGCCAGAGAGTCCTGCAGGAACGTAGAAATAAGTTAATCCTTAGGGGTCTACTTAAACCAGAGAGCTCCCCGGCTAAAGTCGGCTCCGGGAAGCCCTCTAAGCCACCCAAGACCCAGGCTTCGGTGTCCAAGTCTGTGGTCTTGGTTCCGACTCCGCCGGAGTCGACATCGGCTCCGTCCGGAGCCGATCCTTCCTTGTTGGAAGCTTCTGTGCCGGTGTCGGCTCCGTCTGGAGCCGACACCCCAGCGTCGAAGCATGTCTCGGCTCCAGCTGGAGCCGAGATATCTTTGTCTCCTCTCGGAGCCGAACGTTCCTCGGCTCCGATGGCTCCGTCCAAAAAGAGGTCTAGATCTCCTTCTTTGGAATCTGTTCACTCGGCTCCAGCATCCCCCTTGCTTTCGGAGCGGAGCCATCGGAGCCGATCATCGAGGTCTTCCAGGATTTCAGACCACGATTTAGAGAGAGTGGTAAGTAGGCTATTAAAGTCACAGGCACTAGCCCAGATGCTCCATAGCCCATCTCATCAGACGACAGCTATTATACATCCCCCTGACATTCCTCCTTCGACTCTCCTACAGAGCTCGGAGCCTGAGATTATTGGTACCGTGACTGTTGCTGCGTCGGAGCCGATACCACACCTTTCGGCTCCGTCGTCCTCGACTCCTATCTCCTCCTTGAGACCTTCCTTGGAGGGATCCGGGCGTCGGGCTTCCCTGGTTGGTTCCGATGGGGCGAGTGGCATCGGACCCTTGTCCGACCCCGTTCTCCCTCTTGGAGCTTCGGCCTTGGCCCCGACATCTGCTTCGGAGCCTTCCCTTTCGGTGGGACCAGGGATCCCTGTTTCTTCGGAGCGGGATCTGTCGGCTCTCCCTGGGAGGGGAGCCTTCGAGGTGATGAGGAGTGTGCTAGCACCAGAGCTTAGCCAGCAGTCGGTTCCTTTAGCTTCTCCCTCTACGGTGCCTGTAGATGCCTCTTCCCTTTCTCTTGCTCCCAGACCCAGAGATCCATCACCCCAGGTCGCCCCATTGGGAAGAACTTCCTCTTCCGAGGTTTCTCCTGATCCTTCAGGTGAACCCCCGCGTAAGAGGACTTGCTGGAGGAAGCCATTAGACTTCCCCGAGTCTACAACCTCGGATACCGATTTAGATGAATCGGAGGGGTCCCCAAGATCCCCCTCTGAGGATGTCTCCTTTTCAGACATCCTTGAGCTCCTGAAACAGAGGGGGAACTGGCCCTCCATTAACCCCTCCGAGGATGAATCGGTATACCTGGAGGCTTTTGGATCTCGACCTTCCACCTCCTGGGTGTCTCCGCCTTTCAACCCTCTTATGGAGGTCATAGCTCGAAAGGCGTGGGCATCTCCTGATTCGGTGGAACCAGTTCCTAGGAGACCTTCAAAATTTATTACGGCCCCCGCAGAAAAGCAGTTTCTTACTAAAGGTGTCTCGGTTGATGCCATGGTGGTGGCGGCCGCCACTAAGAAGGAACTTGCAGATCCTTCCGTACCAGTCCATCCTCCTAACAAAGAGTCCAGGACTATGGACAGGTATGGTAAGCGGATGTTTTCATCAGCGACCTTTGCTATGCGTTCGCTGAATTATTTATGTCACTTCACCAGACTTCAAAGGGACATCCTTAAAGAATTAGGTGTAGTAGTACAGGATCCTTCAGCAGCAGGGGCTCAGGAAAAGATTGCTTCTTAGCTAGGAATCCTTAACTCCATAACCAACTCCTCCATGCGGCTCATTTCTTATGCAGCCGATGGGGCGAGTAGACTGCAGGCACAGGAGTGGCTCTCAGACGTCAGTCCTGGATGCGGCTCTGTAATTTTGCAGACCCCTTTAAGGCGTCCTTCACAAACTCTCCCTTTGATGGGTCAACTTTGTTTGGACCTCAGGTGAAGGACACGTTGACCAGGTGTGAGCAAGATGGCAAGACTCTTTCTGCCATAGGAGTCCGTTTCTCCACTCCTTCTAGACCTTACCCCAAAGGTCAGAAGGGAGGGAAAATGTGGATGTCCTTCAAGGATGCATCTGCAGTCATAACATATGGGTTGTCCTGCCTCAGGCAGCCCCTCGGTCGGCCGGATTCCAAAGTCTGGGTCTGGCCTCGGCTGATGTTGCACTTTCCCTGACGTCAGAGCGTCTGGGGTATAAAAGCATCAGCCGATGCCATTTTCCTCAGTCTTTCTTGCTGCGCGGTGCCCGAAGCAGAAGCTGTTCGCAAGTGCCGGTCGGTCAGATCCAGTGAATTCAGCTACCGAAGACTTCGAAAAAGCTAAGTACCCCATTGGGGACTCTTTCTTGCCTCAGCCGATGTCAGACAAAGTAAATAATTGTTTAACTTGTGGGAAACAAATCCCTCATAAGGATTTCCATTCCTACTGCCTTCCTTGCTTAGGCCCAGACCACGACGTATCGGTCTGTTCAGCCTGTGCTTCCTTCAACCGACGAACTCTTAGACGTCGGTCGGAGTTTGCAGAGGAATTTTTTGGGGCCAGTTTTGCATATAAAATGCCGTCGGAGACTCTTGACTTTGTATTTGGTGCAAAAACGGAAGGACAAGGACCGACACTCGCGGCCCGCTGTTTTGGCTGAGACCACGGCAAAGCCTACCGTGAGTGTCTCTGTTTCGGCCGAAACCGAGTCTTCGGAGATTCCTTCTTCAGAAACCATTCAACCGACCACCGCGGCCCGGGAGGCCCCGGCTGAGTCGGCTACCGAGCTACCTACCGAAACCAGTGTCCAGGAAATGTCCGACACCATACCTTTGGACATTTCTACCCCTGCACGTGGGGCAGCTAGGCCCCCTGCTTCCATGTCCATTAAGGCCTTTTCTAGGGCTAAAGCTGCTAAACTTTCTAAAGCTTTGCCTCCCAAGACTACCTCCCAGAGGCCTTCTTCTAGTTCTCAGATCCTCAGCCTTGCAGAGGACCTTATTTCTTTAATTAGGGGTTCACAACCTCACCCAGACAGGGCCTCTCAACCTCCACCAGACAAAAGGCCCAGGACTGACCCCTCTGACCCTCACTCTTCAGATGAGTCCACGGATGGCTCTGAGTTGTCAGACCACCAGGAGGAGGCTTATTCGCCCTATGAGGATTCTGATGCTGAAGAATCTATCCCTTGACCTCCCTCCTGAAGAGTTTTCCTTTGGTGAGACTCTACACTCCATGAGAGAGCATTTTCAATGGCAAGGTCAGGAATTCTCTGATTCTAGAAAAAGATTAAGGACCTTTTTACATCTGCCTCAACATAGGCCCTTAGCTATACCTCCTGTTTTGAATGTAATTGATGATGTGTACAATGATGTCAGTACAGCACCTGATACTCTCCCTCCGGCCCCTGCTAAGCCTGATAGATACTACAGGGTCCCGGATTCCCATTGCCATCTATATAAAGCACATTCTGCAGACCCAGAAACTAATTCTCAGGGCCCTAAAGGGGTTGCAGCCGCCACAGCTAAAAATCCTCTACCCTCTGAAAGAGAGTCTAGAGCTTTAGAGAGATGGGGAAAGAAGGTATATACTTCTGCAACTCTTTCTGTTAGGGCATTAAATTGTCAATTTCATATGATACAGTACCAAGAGTATTTGTTAGATGAACTGAATAAGAAACTTTCTTCTACTGAACCCCTTGACCGTAAATCCCTGCAGGATTTGGTACACAACTCACAGCAGGTTAGTAATCATTTCTTAAACTGTGGCTATGATGCATTGGAGGCTTCATTTAGATCAGCTATGACTGGGGCAGTCATTCGTAGGCATGCCTGGCTGAAGGAACAATCTCTGCCAGGCCATGTTAAAGCTAAACTCCTGGATGCTCCAATGGAGAAACAAGATTTATTTGGCTCCTCTGCTCAGGAGGTCTTGAAAAAGTTTGAAGAAAAGGCAAAATCTGTGAAACAGTTAAGGATTTCCTGCAAGTACAACCACCTAGATTCAGCAGAAACTGGCCTACTAAGAATTGGTCCTTTCCAGACTCGGACAGAGCCCAGAGGGGCAGGAACAGATGCCCTAGAGGCAGAGGCCAATCGAAGGGCTCCTACAGAGGCCGTCAGTGGCAGCCTGCCAACCAGAGAAGTAGTGCAACAACAGCAACAACTACTACACCAGGACAGGCTCAATGACTTTACTCTGATTCCGCCTACCAGGGATCAACTGGAAGCACCCTTGGGCGGAAAGCTGGCTTTATTCTCAAAAAACTGGCATTATATTACAAGGGACATATGGACACTGCAAATAATAGACAAAGGATACAGGCTCCATTTCCACACTTTGCCAAAAAGACACGGAATGCCAAACCTGCCACCAAATCAGAGGCCAGAGGCTTTAAGGCAGATCAACAACTTGCTTCAAATGAAAGCTATAGAAAAGGTACCACTTTCAGAACAAGGCCAAGGATTTTACTCAAGACTATTCCTTGTACCAAGAAAAGAAAATCAATGGAGGCCTATTCTCGACCTGTCCGCACTAAATACTTATCTCATTGTCCCAAAATTCAAGATGCTGACCCTACAGCAACTTCTTCCCATGTTGGGCAAGGAGTCTTGGCTGGTGACTCTAGATCTCAAGGAGGCATACCTGCACGTCCCTATTCGACCAAGTTGCAGAAGACACCTCAGATTTCTTGCAGGATCAGAGCATTATCAATTGTCAGCATTGCCCTTTGGCTTATCTACTGCGTCCAGAATATTCACGAAATGCCTGGCATCAGTAATTGCACACTGCAGACTTCAGGGGATTCAGATCTACCCATACCTGGACGACTGCCTTATACAAGCGGACAACAAGAAAAATTTGATAAAGGACTTGGCTTATGCCATCCACCTGCTACAGGCCTTGGGATACACAGTCAACATCCAAAAGTCAAGACTTGTGCCATCCCAAAGATTAACCTTTTTGGGTGCAGATCTGGACACAACCACCCAAATGGCCTTTCTCACAGAAGAAAAACAAAAGCAACTTCCACATTACTTCATGATGCTAGCAAGACAAACTCAGCTTACTGCAAGGAAAATCCTGCAGGCCCTGGGTTACATGGCATCCTGCATAATTCTGATACCACAGGCCAGGCTGCATATGAGAAAATTACAATGGTACCTAAGGAGTGTATGGTCTCAACACAGTCACAGTCTAGAAGCTTTGATACCAATCATTCCTAGCCTTCAAAAGGAATTTCTGTGGTGGGCTCAGGCCTGCCAGTCCAACAGAGGGTTGCCTTTCAACAAACCAAAAACAAAACAAACCATCACCACGGACGCTTCGGACCAAGGATGGGGAGCACACATGGGGGGCAAATGTATCCAAGGCCTATGGTCTCAAGGTCAGCTACGCATGCACATAAACCAAAAGGAAATGCTGGCAGTGATGCATGCAATCGAGGCTTTCAAACCTTTCCTCCATCAAGGCCACCTGCTAATAAGGACAGACAACACCACGGTCATGTGGTACATAAACAAGCAGGGAGGAACACACTCCTACCCTCTCTGCCGGCTGGCTATGAATCTATGGGAACTATGCCTGAACCTCAATATCCAACTACAGTCCCCAGTTCGTGCCAGGAAAAGAGAATACACTGGCAGACAGCTTAAGCAGAACTACCATGGATGCACACGAATGGATGCTGCACCCAGACATATTCCAACTCATAGCAAAGGAATGGGGAATGCCGGAGGTAGATCTGTTCGCCTCCCCTCTCAACCATCAACTGAAGACATTCTGCTCAAGGACATACCACCCACAAGCTTGGAGGGTGGACTCTCTGTCTTTCAGCTGGAAAGCTCTAAAAGTATATGCCTTCCCACCTCTCCCATTAATGTATAAGGTTCTACTGAAGATCAGGGAGGAGCAGCCAAGAGTGATTCTGATTGCTCCAGACTGGCCAAGGCAACACTGGTATCCATTATTGAGAAGCCTGTCTCAGGCAAAACCATGGCCTCTCCCCTTATGGCCTCTTCTTCTGACGCAGAACAATTTCAAGGTCATGCATCCCAACTTGAAAACATTGCAGCTAACTGCCTGGAAAATTCCTTAAATCCCAAAAAAGATGCCTTATCACAGAGAGTGAAGGACATCATCTTGGAAGCTCATGACCTTCCACAAGGAAGACATACTCAGCTAAATGGAAAAGATTTCTCATTTGGAACACATCAAAAGGCTCAGATGTGACAGTGGCAAACATGACACATATTCTGGAATACTTAGCAGAATTGTTCCACAATGGTCTGTCCTATTCTTCCATCAAGATTCATGCCTCAGCAATTTCAGCAGAATACAATGTGGATCCACCTATCTTATCACACCCTCTCCTCAGGCAATTTTTGAGAGGGATCAAAAATATTAAACCTCCAAGGAAACCCCCTCTACCCGCCTGGGATCTCAACTTTGTGTTGGAGAAACTAACACTTCCTCCATTTGAACCAGCAGCATCAGCGGATCTACAGTTTCTATCTTGGAAAACTGCATTCCTTCTGGCAATAACTTCAGCAAGAAGAGTATCTGAGTTACAAGCATTAATGGCAGTACAGCCATTTCTTATCTTCCATCAGGACAGAGTTTCACTAAGAACCAATCCTACTTTTATGCCAAAGGTGGTATCTAGGGTATCCTTGAACCAAGCTATTCACTTGCCTACGTTCTTCCCAAATCCACAGAATAGAGGGGAAAAACTTCTGCACACCCTGGATATACACAGACAACTACGCTACTACTTGGACAGAACTAAAACTAGCAGAAAAACTGACCAACTATTTGTAGCATATGCTACTGGGGTGCAAGGAAAAGCAATTTCCAAACAGACAATTTCAAAATGGATAGGAAATTGCATTCGATTTTGTTACTCCTTTCATGGAAAGACAGTTCCTGGAAACATCACGCCTCATTCCATAAGGGCCACGGCCACCACTACAGCCTTCCTACGAGGGGTGGCTACCAAGGACATTTTAGAAGCTGCTACTTGGAGCTCCGTGCATACATTTGCCAAACATTACAATCTACCTTTATACTCCAGATCCAGAGCAGGTTTTGCTACTGCAGTCCTGCAGGGGATATTAACTACACCATCCTTTTCTTAGTACCTCCTCCCCCAGATTGGCTATGGTATTCTACCCATATGTTATGACTGCTGATGCATCCTTGAAGGACATAGTACAGTTTTGTACCTACCATAAATGTAGATGTCCGATAGGTATGCATCTGCAGTCAGGTTTACCCTCCCTCCTACCCCTCAGTGGTATTCCTAGGGTTCTTACCCCTCTTTTAGCTAGCTGGGGGAATCTCTTATGGTGTATTTGTTTGTATATACATGTATATAATTATATAAGTTTGCAAATGTTTGGAACCTTTTTTGCATTTATCCAAATTTAGCCTTCCTAGAGGGCACCTGGCATCTGAGGCAAGAAAGACTGAGGAAAATGGCGTCGGCTGATGCTTTTATACCCCAGACGCTCTGACGTCGGGGAAAGTGCGACATCAGCCGAGGCCAGACCCAGACTTTGGAATCTGGCCGACCGAGGGGCTGCCTGAGGCAGGACAACCCATATGTTATGACTGCAGATGCATACCTATCGGACATCTACATTTATGGTAGGTACAAAACTGTACTTTCCGGAAATCACAAGGAGTCACGCCTGACGCACGTGGTCAGTTTACCCCCAGAGGCAGAGGGGGTAATAATAACAGATGCCGCCCTAGGGGCAGAGGGGGTCGGCAGAACCAGGGCTCCAGAGAGCCTCTCTCTGACAAGCCCTTCCAGCACCCCTGAGGCGTTGCCCGACTGCCCACCCTTGGAAGCAGTCGGGGGAAGATTGTCGCTGTACCCAGAAGCCTGGCTTTCCCTCTCTCAAGAGAAATGGGTACAGTCGATCATATCCGAGGGTTACAAGATTCCTTTCGAGGAAAGCCCCTTCCCTCAAAAAGGTTCCCTACCAGACGTACCACCCGGTCTAAGGGAAATTGCAAGATTAGAGGTGTCAAAGCTTCTAAGGAAAAGAGCTATCCAGCCAGTACCAAAAGATCATTTAGAGTCCGGAATCTACTCAAGGTTCTTTTTGGTCCCCAAAAAGACGGGAGACTGGAGACCAATATTAGACCTCAGCAGACTAAACAAGTCTGTCAAAAAGATGAGATTTCGGATGGTCACACTTCAATCGATTTTGCCCTCTCTAGGCAAAGACAACTGGATGTGCTCTGTAGACCTTCAGGATACGTACTATCACATAAAAATCCACAGACGCTCCAGAAGGTTTCTCCGCTTTCGGCTGGGGACCAGTCATTTTCAATTCAGAGCCCTGCCCTTTGGTCTCACTACAGCCCCCAGAGTGTTCACCAAATGCATGGCAGTGGTCACGGCTCACCTGAGACATCTAGGATTCCAGGTGTTTCCGTATCTCGACGACTGGCTCCTCTCAGCCACCACCAGGCATCAACTCATCCGAGCCAGAGACTACACCCTACGTCTCTGCAGTCAATTGGGAATTTCGGTAAACTTCGAAAAGTCCTCCTTATCGCCCTGCCAATCTATTACCTTTATAGGCACAAATCTAGACACTACTCGGATGTCAGCAAACCTAACAAGTCAGAGAATCCTAGATATCCAAAACCACGTTCGGATCATCCTTGCCAGCAAAAAGGTACAAGCCAGGCTGGTTTTGAAAGTGTTGGGCCTCATGGCTGCTGCCATCACACTCCTTCCTCTGGCCCGTTTTTGCATGCGTCTTCTACAATGGATGTTGTTCACACAATGGTCCTTCCAGCAGCTTCCCATGCGTCACAAGATCCTAGTGACACAGACCTGCAAGAACCATCTATCCTGGTGGGTTTCCTCTCCTCTAGTCCATCAGGGAAGACCATTTGTTCCCCCGGCCCTGGTAGCCACGGTCACTTCGGATGCCTCCCTGATCGGGTGGGGGGGCATTATCAGGGCAGGATGGTTCATGGCACGTGGCAACCGTTCGAATACCACCTGCACATAAATGTCCTAGAGATGAGAGCAGTGCTTTTAACGTTGCAAGCCATCAACGACTTTCTTCCCTTAGGAACTATTGCAGTTCACACGGACAACATGTCCATGGTGTGGTACATCAACAAGCAGGGTGGAACCAAGTCCTATCCCTTGTGTCGAGAGGCTCTCAGACTTTGGCAATGGGCGATCTCCTCTCATCGGTTTCTGGTAGCAACGCATATCCCTGGGAAAACCAACATAATAGCGGACAGATTGAGCAGAGCTATACTCATGCCTCACGAGTGGTCTCTCAAGCAATCCATAGTGGAAGAGATTTTTCAGAAGTGGGGCCGCCCATGCTGCGATCTTTTTGCTACTCCTCAAAACAGCAAATGCCCAGACTTCTTTTCTCTCTTCCCACTTCCGGGTCATCCTCCCAGAGACGCTCTTACTCAAGATTGGCCCCAGGGACTCCTTTATGCTTTTCCCCCCCTTTCCATTGATTCCACAGGTACTCCAGAAAGCGTCCGTTTTGAGAGCCCAAATGATTCTCATTGCCCCTTACTGGCCTCGACAAATTTGGTTCCCGTTCCTTCATCGCCATCTCTTGGTGCAGCCTTAGCATCTGGACCCAGTGCCAGATCTTCTGACCCACCAGTCGGGTCAACTGCACCGGTCCGTTCCTTCCCTCAACCTCACAGCTTGGTTGCTCCACTTCATTCCTTAGCCAGGCTTCCTATGATCTCTAACCCCATTAGAGACATTATAGTAGCTTCTCTAAAGTCCTCTACCAGGAGGATTTACTCTAGTAAGTGGAGACGCTTCTCCCTCTGGGCGAAAGATAAGAACATAGATCCCTTTACTGCCCCGATTCAGTCAGTCTTGGATTTTCTGGCGGAAATTTTTCACTCAGGTTCTTCCTCTTCCACAGTCAAAGTTCAGTTGGCAGCAATCTCCAACTTTCATGTCGGGTTTGCAGACCACAACATTATGTCCCACAAGCTTTGTAAAGCTTTTCTTAAAGGGGTGTTCCTTCTAAAGCCCCCTGTTAGGGATCATCCACCTCAGTGGGACCTAAATTTAGTGCTGGCATCCTTGATACTTCCCCCTTTCGAACCGGCTGCTTCATGTTCATTAAAGTTTCTTTCTTGGAAGACACTTTTTCTTGTCGCCATTACCTCGGCTAGAAGAGTGTCGGAACTTCATGCCCTATCTGTTCGTCCCCCTTATTTGGTCTTCCACAAGGACAGGGTATCCTTGAGAACCAATCCATCCTTTTTGCCCAAGGTTGCGTCTAGGACAAATTTAAACCAATCCATTGATCTTCCTGTATTTTTTCCAAATTATTCTAACAGGGCGGAACAAAAATTGCATTACCTTGATGTTCACCGCCAGCTTAGATATTACTTGGACAGAACGAAGCAATTTAGGAAATCTGATCAACTCTTCCTTTCTTATGCTGAAAATAAAAAAGGTCTCCCTGTTTCTAAAGTGACCTTATCCAGATGGCTATCTTCCACCATTTCTGATATTTATCAACTTAGGGGCAAACAACTCAGCTCAAAACCTAAAGCACATTCCACAAGAGGCCTAGCCACTTCTACAGCTTTTCAGGCTAGGCTGCCCTTAGATACTATTTGTGCAGCAGCCACTTGGGCCACTCATACTTTTGTTTCTCATTACAAATTGGATTTGGCCTCCAGGGATAGGGCAGGCTTTGGTTCCACAGTTCTCAAGAGTCTGTTCCATTGAGCCACCTAGGATAGAGGTGCTAGGGACGCGGTCCCATCCAGCAAGAATGAAGGCGAGATTGACAACTTAACATTTAGAAGTTATGTACCTACCATAATGTTCCATGTTAGTTGTCTTCTCTCGCCTTCTTTCTTGCGTCCCTCCCTCCTGTCCCCCTTGCCTGGACAGACCTTGATCTCCTCTTTCTCTGGAAGATTCTTCTTCCTTGGACACCAGTTAGTTGGCCTTGATTACCTGGTTTCCCTTTTACAGCCTTTAGGCTAGTTGTTTCTCTTTCCTTAGTGGGAAGTTTTTTGGTAGGCAGTTTTTCCTCTAGATTCCAAACGAGATCTGGGTAATTACCACATTGCATCATGGGATATGGGGCTGCCTCGAGCTGGTAAAAGTGACTCTCGAGCTTAGCAAGTGCCGAGTCGGAGCCGAGGATCGGCTCTGAACCCATCCAGCAAGAAAGAAGGCGAGAGAAGACAACTAACATGGAACGTTATGGTAGGTACATAACTTCTAATTCGTCATTATCAATACCCTTACTTGCAAGTAACTGGCTGACCCAGTCAAAACCCTGGTCGTGTGGGATCACCGTGTATAAGTTTTTCACATCAACAGCGGCAAAGTTATAATTTTCCATGAATACCAATTCGTTAATATTGGCTAGGAAAGACCAAGAGTCTTTGCACACCTGGGGTTCATTCACCAGGAAGTATTGCAGTATGTTATCGACAAATTTTGCCATGGGGTATGTAATGGAGTTACGTCCATTGACTATTGGGCGAAGAGGGGGATTGTATAAATCTTTATGTATTTTGGGGATTCCGAAGATGACGGCTATATGTGGTGCTGGCATAGTAAGAAAATTAAAAATATCAAGTGAAATTCGTGCCTCAGTGAATAAATAATTTAGGAACACCCACCCCCACCCCCGATTTTCATATATGCACCATGGAGCTCATTAAGTGAAACAATCTTGTAATGGGCAATATCCAACAGTAGGGACATGTTCTCTTTATACAAGCTGTTATCCATTATGACAATACCTCACCCTTGTCTGGTTGTGATATCCTCAAATTACTATTAGTTAACTCCTTTAATAACATTCTTTCATCTAAGCTTAAATTATTAATATCCGGGCCATTTCTAAATAATCTGAAATTTCTCAAATCAAATTCACAGATGCGCTCGATTGCCATTAAAGTGGGATGTAAAATAGAATTAAAAGTGCTGTTAACATAAAATGCATTTCTTGCTGGTTGAACATTTTCATGATTCACCCCCAGAACCAACTTTAGATTAAGCTTCCTTGTAAATAGCTTTAAATCTATTATGGCTTTGGCTAGATCAATGTTTTTAGAGGGAACAAAAGTTAAACCCCTAGCCAACACATAAGCCAACTCAGTATTCACAAAGAAAGTGGAATAATTGAAAACTTTGAAGTCATTAGTGCTGTTGAATACAATATTCAGACTACAGTCTTCCAAGATAATGTCAGAGGATGAACTATTGCCCAAGTGACAGTCTAAGCACTCACCAGTAAAGGTGGAGGAGCTGTTGATTAAGGATGCGTTTGCCATTGATTCTTCCGGATGTTCATTGTGTTTCACTGTTGCAGTCATTACAATTGGGTTATCCTGCAGGCAGGGTTACCCGCAGTTGGCCCGAGTTCCAAAGTCTAGGTCCAGCGTCGGTTGCTGTTGCCTCTTCCCTGACGTCAGTGCGCCAGGGGTATAAAAGATGCAGCCAATGCCATTTTCTTCAGTCTTTCTTGCCGCGCGGTGCCCGAAGCACAAGCAGTTCGCAAGTGCCGGTCGGCCGACTCCTGAGATTTTCTAATACAAATTTCAGAACCGAAGTCTTCATTAAAGCTAAGTACCCCATTGGGGAAACTTTTTTTCTTGCTCCGGACCGATGTCAGAAAAAGTTAACAATTGTATTTCTTGTGGGAAGCAAATACCTCATAAGGATTTTCACTCTTACTGTGTTCCTTGCCTAGGCCCTGACCACAACGTTGCTAGCTGTTGGTTTTGTGCTAGATTTAACCAACGCACTATTAAGTGTCGGTTCAATTTTACATTTCATTACTTTGGCCGAAGATTTCATTATATAATGCCGTCGGAGCAGCCGATGACCGGAGTTTACAAAAAAACGCAAGGAAAAGGATAGGCATCCGAGGTCCAAAACCGACGACGAGGACTCTGTTAGGCCAGTCGCCGGTTCTCAGTGAGGCACTTTTGCAGCCCCTGACGCTCGCTGCCTCAGAGCCACAGGCTGCTACTGACTCCCACGTGGAGCCAACTGGGCCTCTGGATACTCAAGGTATTGGACACTCGGAAATCGTTCCCTCAGATGGGTCCGGAGCTACTGAGCAGGCATCGGCTTTTGAGGGTGTCTTCAGACCTACACAGTTATATGTTAAACCATCTTCAGCTTCAAAGACCAAGACTAAAGCTGCTCTAAAGACAAAGAAACAAGTACAGCATTCTCCGACTCAAACTTCCAGGACTAAAAAAACAGATGCTTAAAATGGCCGAAGACCTAATTACTATGATCAGGGGTTCCCATCCCCCTCCTGATAAGAGGCCTAGGCAAGAGACAGAATATGATTCTTCTGATCAGATTTCTATTTCCTCTGATTCCTCTTCTGAACAGGATTATTCTTTTCCTCCCTATGAGGACCCTGATGCTGAAGAATCCATTCCTTCAGCATCACCTCCTGAGGATTATTCTTTTGGGGAAACCCTACATTCCATGAGGGAGCATTTCCACTGGGAAAGCCAAGATTACTCTGAATCTAAGAAAAGGTTCAGAGACTTTCTGCTACTTCCTCAGCACAGACCACTTGCTATTCCACCTGATGTTCATCGTGCATACAGCTGCAATCACAGATGGGTTCTCTGCCGTCAGGCGGGTCCTCGGTCGGCCGAATTCCAAAGTCTTGGTCCGGCGTCGGTTGTCGTCGCTCTCTTCCCTGACATCAGTGTGACAGGGGTATATAAGACAGCCAACGCCATATTCTTCAGTCTTTTTTGCCGCGTGGTGCCCGAAGCAGAAGCAGTTCGCAAGTGCCGGTCGGCCAGCTCCTGAATTTACGAATAATTGGAAACCGAAGTCTTCATTAAAGCTAAGTATCCCGTTGGGGAAATTTTTCTTGCCTCAGACCGATGTCAGAAAAAGTTAACAATTGTATTTCTTGTGGGAAGCAAATACCGCATAAGGATTTCCATTCCCTCTGCATACCTTGTTTAGGCCCAGACCATGACGTCTCGGGCTGTCGCTTTTGCGCTACTTTCAATAAGCGCACTATTTAGCGTCGGGCGGAGTTCGCCCAACACTTTTTCGGTAAAGCCTTTGAATATAAAATGTCGTCGGAGACTCCGACTACCATTTTGTCCAAAAAACGCAAGGACAAAGACTGACATGCGAGGTCCGCGGTCCCCACCAACACCACGCCAAAACCGGCTACACGTGGTCCGGTTCTCAGCGAGACGCCTATGCAGTCCCTGACTACCGACAACACTTCTTTGGCGGGGTCTTCTGTAACCGAGACCGCAGGTACCTCGGCCCATACCCAGACTACAACCACCGAAGCCACTGTGAGCGTTGAGCCTCCTATTGTGGACAGGTTCACTTCCACCCATGGTGTCTTTAGACCCTCATCTTCCTTTTCAATTAAGGCCTTTACTAAGTCCAAATCAGCCAGGCATCCCAAGAGGCCTGTTGCACAGAGCCCATCTCTAGGCCCCATGCCTAAAAAGCAGATGCTTAAAATGGCTGAGGATTTAATTACTCTTATCAGGGGTTCCCAACCCCCTCCAGACAAGAGACCCAGAGTGGAGGAAGATTCTCCCTCTTCGGATCAGGGCTCCATTTTTTCAGATCATTCTGATGTAGAGGAACACTCTTTCTCCCCTTTTGAAGATTCTGATGTGGAGCAGTCCATTCCCTCTGTATCTCCTCCTGAGGATTTTTCTTTTGGGGAAACCTTGCACACCTTGAGGGAACATTTCCATTGGGAAGGCCAAGACTTTTCTGATTCCAAGAAAAGACTTAAGGAATTTCTTTTGTTACCTCAACACAGACCTCTGGCTATTCCTCCTGTCTTGGACGTACTGGATGATGTTTATTCGGAGGCTTGCCTTAGTCCAGATTCCCTGCCTCCTGCCCTAGTCAAGCCTGATAGGTACTACAGAGTTCCTAACTCTCACCAATTTCTGTACAAAAGCCATAATGCTGACCCTGAAACCATTTCTCAAGGCCCCAAGGGAATGAAGGCCTCTACTGCTAAGAATCCACTACCTTCCGAAAGAGAGTCTAGATCCTTAAAAAGGTGGGGAAAAAAGGTGTATACCTCGGCCACCCTAGCCATGAGGGCCTTAAATTGTCAGTTTCATATGCTTAAATATCAGCAGTTTCTGTTATCACAATTAAGAAATAAAATATCTCAACCTGAACAACCAGATTTGAAGGAGATGCAGGATATGATGCATAGTGCAGAACAAGTGGGTAAACACACCTTGCAATGTGGCTATGATGCCCTAGAGGCCTCAAGTAGAGCTGCTGTTACAGGATCAGTTATTCGTAGACATGCATGGCTTAGGGAACAAATCTTGCCTGATCATGTGAAAGCTAAACTATTAGATGCTCCTTTACAAAAGGATGTGCTATTTGGTACTAATGCTGAGGAGATACTACGGAAAATGGAAGAAAAAGCCAAATCAATGCAATCTGTCAAAGCTTTTCTGCAGGTTCAACCACCACGTTTTAGCAGAAATTGGCCTTCTAAGAACTGGTCCTTTCCAGCCATGGACAAGCCCCAAAGAGGTAGATACAGGCGCTCAAGGGGCAGAGGACAATCACAAGGATCATATAGAGGCAGGCAATGGCAAACTCCAGCACCAAGAGGTGGCGAAGACCGTGCACAACAATATAGGAAACAAACCCAATGACTTCCTCCTTTCCACGCCAAGCAAGTCACAGCTGGCAGCACCTTTGGGAGGAAAGCTGGCATTATTTACAAGAAATTGGCATATTGTCACAACAGACAAATGGATCCTGGACGTTATAGACAGAGGCTACAGATTTCATTTTCACTCTCTACCAAAAATGAGAGGCATGCCAAACCTGCCACACAATCAAAGGGCAGAGGCACAACTACAAATTTCAAAGCTCATCGACATGAAAGCTATTCAAGAGGTACCTACTCACGAACAAGGCCAAGGTTTTTATTCCAGGCTATTTCTGGTACCAAGGAAAGGAACTGACTGGAGACCCATTTTGGACTTATCCATCCTAAACACATTCTTACTCGTACCAAAATTCAAGATGCTCATATTACAGCAGCTTCTTCCCATGCTGGGCAAGGAGTTTTGGCTGGTAACATTGGACCTCAAGGAGGCATACCTGCATGTCCCAATCAGACAAAGTTGCAGAAGATACCTCAGATTTCTTGCAGGTTCAATCCACTATCAATTCTCTGCATTGCCCTTTGGCTTATCTACTGCGCCCAGAGTATTCACGAAATGCCTGGCATCAGTAATTGCCTACTGCAGACTTCAAGGGATACAAATTTACCCTTATTTGGACGACTGCCTGATCCAAGCGGACAGCAAGCACATACTTCTGGATCATCTGGCTTATGCAACACGGTTACTGAACTCTCTGGGATACACAGTCAACAAAGAGAAATCCAGACTAACACCGTCTCAGAAAATGATTTTCCTGGGTGCCAACTTGGGCACAAACACCCAGATGGCCTATCTTACGCCAGAAAAACAGGGGCAACTAACTCAGTACTTCAAAATGCTAGCAAATTGTACCAGGCTTACTGCAAGGAAAATCCTGCAGGCTCTGGGCTTCACGGCATCTTGCATTCTTTTAATCCCATGTGCAAAGTTGCATATGAGGAAACTTCAGTGGTACCTAAAAAACCTATGGACTCAACACAGCCACAGTTTGGAAACAACAATACCAATAATTCCATGTTTGCAAAAGGAATTCCTATGGTGGGCCCAAGCATGTCAAACAAACACAGGTCTCCCATTCTGCAAGCCTCAAGCAAATCAAGTCATCACAACAGACACCTCAGATTACGCCTGGGGGGCGCACATGACAGACCGGTGCAGTCAGGGCAAATGGACCCAAAAAGAAAAGCACCTTCACATCAATCAAAAAGAAATGCTAGCAGTGATAAATGCAATTACAGCTTTCAAGGACCTCCTGCATCCAGGACAATTATTGATAAGAACAGACAACACCACAGTAATGTGGTACATAAACAAACAAGGAGGAACACATTCATACCCCCTGTGCAGATTAGCCATGACACTTTGGAACTTGGTTCTGGAATGGCAAATCGAAATTCAAGCACAATACTTGCCAGGTTCAGAAAACATGCTGGCAGACAATCTAAGCAGGAATATGACAGATCCACACGAATGGAAGTTGCATCCTCAAGTGTTTACAAAAATAATCCAAGCGTGGGGGAGGCCAGACATAGATCTCTTTGCCTCCCACACGAATCATCAATTGGAAAAGTTTTGTTTAGGACCTTTCATCCAAAGGCCTGGAGAGTGGGCGCCCTTTCATTCAGTTGGACAGCATGGACAATTTACGCTTTCCCACCTCTGCCTCTTCTGCCCAAGGTGCTCTTGAAAGCAAGAACAGACAGACCGAAGATGATATTGATTGCTTCAGACTGGCCAAGGCAACACTGGTATCCACTCCTGAGGAGCCTAACGCATAATCCTCCCTGGCCACTACCTCTAATGCCTCTTCTGTTGACTCAGCACAGCTACAAAACTCTTCACAGTCAGCTGAAAACACTCAATCTAGCTGCATGGAAAATTCCTTAACACCTCATCAGACACTACTCCCCAAAGAGGTGCAGGACATCATTTTGGAGGCCAGAAGGCCATCTACTAGAAAGGCTTACACCGCAAAATGGAAACTGTTTTGCTCTTGGAATGAGAAAAAAGGCCAGGACCCTAGAAAACTGAATTTGCCTCAGGTACTACAGTATCTAGCTGAGTTGCTGAACAGTGGACTTTCATTTTCCTCCATAAAAATCCACGCCTCAGCCATTTCTGCAGAATTCATCACGGATCCACACTTATTCTCTCACCCACTCTTAAGACAGTTCCTCAGAGGGGCAAAAGATATAAGACCACCAAGGAAGCAACCTGTGCCAGCCTGGGATCTTAATTACATTTTAGAAAAAATAACATTGCCTCCTTTTGAACCAGCTGCCTCAACAGATTTGCAATATTTGTCCTGGAAAACAGCTTTCCTTCTGGCCATTACCTCAGCTCATAGGGTTTTGGAACTACAAGCCCTCATGGCTGTGCAGCCCTTTCTCATCTTCCATCAGGACAGGGTTTCCCTTCGAACCAATCCATCATTTATGCCTAAAGTAGTATCCAAGGTAGCTTTAAATCAAGCCATACACTTACCTACCTTTTACCCTAATCCTCAAAACAAAGGGGAAAGGCTGCTACACTCCTTAGACATCCATTGACAGCTACGTTACTATTTGGACAGAACAAAGCCTTTCAGAAAATCAGAACAACTTTTTGTGTCCTATGCTGTAGGAGCTCAAGGAAAGCCAGTTACCAAACAGACAATTTCAAAATGGATAGGCCACTGCATACGTTTTTGTTACTCCTATCATGGAAAATCTCTCCCTACAGGCATCAGGTCCCACTCCACTAGGGCCACAGCTACCTCTACAGCCTTCCTCAGAGGAGTTCCTACCAAAGATATTTTGGAGGCAGCCACTTGGAGTTCTGTGCATACCTTCACAAAACACTACCATCTGCCTTTATATTCCAAAACTAGAGCAGGCTTTGCCACTGCTGTGTTGCAGGGCATTCTGGCTCATCCCAGTTCCACCTAGTGCCTACCACCTGTGCGTAGCTTTGGGATTCTACCCATCTGTGATTACTGCAGCTATATGCACGATGAACATAGTACAGTTTTGTACCTACCATAAATGTAGATGTTCGAGTGCTAATACAGCTGCAGTACAGGTTTCCCCTCCCTCCTTGCCCTCTTGGTAAAGGACTAGTGGCTTACACCTCCTCTTGCAACCTAATTTGGGGTTATCCTTCTATGATGTATTTGCTTGCAACTACTGTTTTTTGATTACATTGCATTGCTTGAATATATATATATATATATATATATATATATATATATATATATATATATATATATATATATATAATTTATGTATTGCCTTCCTTCTGGGGGCACCTGACATCTGGGGCAAGAAAAGACTGAAGAATATGGCGTCGGCTGTGTCTTATATACCTGAGCATACCTCCTGGTCATGGTTTCCTGGGGGTAATTGCCGTCCTGGTATGAGAAATGGATCTTTCAAGTGCGGGAGGTGTAACCAATGTTCTCACATGTTGAATGACGACCATGGTTTTATACCTTCAAGGAACTATACATTAAGATCACATGGTCATCATACTTGCAATTCCTTTGGAGTAGTTTACCTGGGCTTGTGCCTGTCTTGCCGAGGTTTTTACATAGGCAAAACAGTGAGAAAGCTCAAGAAAAGAATATATGAGCATTTTTATGAAATAGAAAAAGGAATAGAAAACAATGCTTTTTTTAAACACTCCTTGGTCTGTACTGATATGTTAATAAAATTCTTTGTAGTGGAAAAAGTCCAGCAGGACCCAAGAGGTGGGGATTGGGAAACCTTTTTAGAAAGTAGGGAATTAATATGGCAACTCACACTAGATGCAACAAGATCTCCAGGTATGAATGATGCTATTAGTTTAAGGAGCTTACTCAAAATGAAGAGAAATAGATTATAACTATTTCCAGAACCTAGTCCATGAATTTCCTAGAGTTAGTTTATAAACAACTTAGTTAGTATTTTTTATAACAACTGCAATACTGTATACCTCAGCTGAGGTAATGCCAATACATTTATGGTAGTGTTTATTGTTGCATTTGGTTTGTATTACATATTTTCATTTGTACATATTTTTTATATTTAAGAACAAAAATTCTTAAACACTTATGCAAAATTATGTTCATTATTAGCATATATATTTTTTATACAAGCATTTTATCATATTTAATGTTTTTAAGGCTTAATTTTTTTAACGTCAATATTTTCGGAAAGTACTGTTGCACTTTAAGTATTTTGTATGCTTAAGACAGGATACAATGTGTTTTCAATTGATTAATTTTAATGAGTTTAATTGATTGATTTGGCCAATTTTGTGTGTTATATTAACTGCATGGCCAGACAGCTTATGTACCTTGAAAAAGCCTGGGATTCTCAGGCGAAAGCGCTTGGTTTTATTTTGTGTTCATTAAAGAAGTTTTGTTCCAATGTACAACGTTTTAGTGCTGGTTTTTTACTGAAGACGTATAGAGAAGACTGTCTAGGAATACTGGTTCCCAACATCATTTTTGAGTGGCGGTGTGGATTAGGACCAAGCTGGTGATCTTCTTTTGATTTTACAGTTTTTTGTGCTTTTGTTGGGTTCTGTGTCTTATATACCCCTGTCGCACTGACGTCAGGGAAGAGAGCGACGACAACCGACGCTGGACCAAGACTTTGGAATTCGGCCGACCGAGGACCCGCCTGACGGCAGAGAGCCCATCTGTGATTACTGCAGCTGTATTAGCACTCTAACATCTACATTTATGGTAGGTACAAAACTGTACTTTCTAGACATTGTAGATGATGTATTTTCAGAGTCCAGCCTGTCCCCTGACGCTCTACCTCCTGCTAAGCCAGACAGATACTACAGGGTCCCCGATTCTCATAAATTCCTATATAAAAACCCCGCTGCTGACCCAGAAACTATATCTCAGGGTCCCAAAGGGGTAAGAGCTTCCACTGCAAAAAAACCTGTCCCCTCTGATAGGGATTCTAGGGCACAGCACAGATGGGGGGAAAAAGTTTGCACTTCTGCTACCTTGGCTGTAAGGGCTTTAAATTCTCAGTTTCATATGCTTAAATGTCAGCAATACTTCATGTCACTGCTTAAACAGAAAATGTTGACAAATTCTGAATGTTCAGAGAACAAGGAAATGCAGGATTTATTGCATGCAGCTGAACAAGTGGGAAAGCATACTTTGCAATGTGGTTATGATTCACTGGAGGCCTCATGCAGGGCCACCGTTACAGGTTCTGTTATTAGAAGGCATGCTTGGTTAAAGGAACAGAATCTGCCTGATCATGTTAAAGCAAAATTATTAGATGCCCCATTACAGCATGATACATTGTTTGGTGCTAAAGCATAAGAGGTGTTGAAGAAAATGGAGGATAAAGCGAAATCCATGCAGACAGTTAAGGATTTCTTACAGGTACAGCCACCCAGATTTATCAGGAACTGGCCTTCAAGAAATTGGCCCTTTCCAGTGTCAGACAGGCCACAAAGAGGCAGATACAGACATCCCAGAGGCAGATCTCAGCCCCAAGGCCTCATACAGGCCTAAACAATGGGGTGCTCCTACCTCCAAAAGCGGAGAAGACAAATCACAACCTTACAGTAAACAGTCCCAATGACTTTCCTCTGCCAGATCCAAGCACTTTTCTTTTGGCAGCCCCCTTAGGGGGAAAACTAGCACTTTTTTCATCAAATTGGCAAACGGTTACCCAAGACAGATGAGTCTTGAACATAGTGTCCCTAGGCTACAGGTTCCATTTTCACACCTTACCAAGGGCAAATGGTATGCCAGACCTGCCACACAGTCAATGGACAGGGGCTCAAAAGCAAATTACAGCCCTCATGGACATGAGGGCCATTCAACAAGTACCACAACAAGAGCAGGGGCAAGGATTTTACTCCAGAATTTTCTTAGTGCCCAGAAAGGACAAAGCCTGGAGACCAATACTGGACTTGCCTATTCTAAACACGTTTCTGGAGATTCCAAAATTCAAGATGCTGACTCTACAGCAGCTACTACCCATGCTGGGCAAGAAGGCTTGGCTCATAACTTTGAACCTAAAAGAGGCATACCTGCATGTCCCAATCAGACAATCTTGCAGAAGATACTGCAGATTCATAGCTGGATCAATGCACTACCAATTCTCTGCACTGCCTTTTGGCTTATCTACTGCGCCCAGGGTCTTCACAAAATGCCTGGCACCAGTAATTGCATTTTGCAGACAAAGAGGAATTCAAATATATCCCTACTTGGACGACTGCCTTATTCAAGCAGAGAACAAAGACATTCTTCTAAAGCATCTGGCGTTTGTAAAAAGATTATTAATTTGCCTAGGGTACACAGTAAACAAAAAGAAATCAAAACTAATACCCTCTCAAGAGATAATATTCCTGGGCGCAAGCTTAAATACAACTGCCCAGATGGCTTATCTCACGCCAGACAAACAAAATCAACTGACTTCTTACTTCAAAAAGTTGGCAACAAGAACCAAGTTATCTGCAAGGAAAATCCTGCAGGCCTTGGGTTTCATGGCATCCTGCATTCTACTAATTCCATGTGCCAGGCTGCATATGAGGAAACTACAATGGTATCTAAAAAGTGTTTGGACTCAGCATTGCCACTGCCTGGAGACAGTACTGCCTGCAACAGGAGTTTCGATGGTGGGCACAGGCCTGTCACCTCAACAACGGTCTGCCATTCACCTTACCCACAGCCAGACAGACACTGACAACGGATGCATCAGATTATGCCTGGGGGCCCATATGGCAGGAAAATGTATTCAGGGCACATGGCCTGCAAGCCAGATGCATCTTCACATCAATCAAAAAGAGATGCTAGCTGTTCAGAATGCCCTGACAGCTTTCAAGGACCTACTTCATCCAGGACAACTACTGATAAAGACAGACAATACTACGGTCATGTGGTACATAAACAAGCAGGGAGGTACACATTCCTACCCCCTCCGCAGACAAGCAATGACCTTATGGGACACAGCATTGACTTATCAAGTTCACCTGCAAGTACAATTCCTGCCAGGAAAAACAAATACTCTGGCAGACGAACTAAGCAGAAACCTCATAGATCCCCACGAGTGGAAACTGGATCCGCAAGTCTTCAGCATGATAACAAGGAAATGGGGATGCCAAGACATAGATCTATTTTCCCCCCCTCACAACTGCCAATTAAGGATATTTTGCACAAGGATTTATCACAAACAAGCATGGAGAGTGGACGCCCTATCCTTCAGCTGGAAAAATCTAACAGTATATGCCTTTCCTCCACTGCCTCTCCTTCCCAGGGTACTCCTAAAGGTCAGACAAGAGAAGCCAAAAATTATACTGATAGCACCAGACTGGCCACGCCAGCACTGGTACCCAATCCTAAAGAACTTGTCTCAAGGTCCAGCATGGATATTACCTCAAACTTCTCACTTGCTGACCCAACAAAACAATCCGATCCTGTACAGCCAACTCAGAACCTTAAATGTGGCAGCATGGTGGATGATGTAGCCATTCAGAACACTGCTCTTTCAAAAGCTGTTATGGATGTTATCTTGGAGGCCAGGAGGCCCAGTACCAGAAAATCTTATGCAGAAAAATGGAAGAGATTCTATGCTTGGAACCGGGAACAAGGCATTGACATGTATGTACGTAATATTCCTCAGATTTTGCAATACCTAACAGAGATGCTGGGCAAAGGCCTTTCTTTTTCATCAGTTAAGATTCATGCATCTGCCATTTCAGCGCATTACAATACGGAACCACCTATCTTTTCTCATCCTTTAATAAGGCAGTACCTCAGAGGGGCCAAAAACATCAGACCTCCAAGGAGCGCACCAATTCCGGCATGGGACCTCAAGTATGTCTTGGAAAAACTCACACTGCCTCCTTTTGAGCCAGCCTCAACAGCTGATATAAAATTCTTATCCTGGAAAACAGCTCTGCTCCTAGCAATAACCTCTGCAAGACGAGTCTCGGAGTTACAAGCACTCATGGCTGTGGAACCTTTTATCATTTTTCATCCAGACAGGGTTTCTCTGAGGACAAACCCAACATTTATGCCTAAGGTGGTGTGTAGTGTGGCCCTCAGCCAAACCATTCACTTGCCTACCTTTTATCCAAACCCACAGAACAAGGGTGAGAAAATTCTGCATTCTTTGGACATACACAGGCAGCTACACTTCTTCTTGGACAGAACTAAAACTTTCAGAAAGGCTGAGCAACTTTGTGTCATATGCTACAGGATCACAAGGAAAGGCTATCTCAAAACAGACCATTTCTAAATGGATAGGCCATTGCATACGTTTCTGCTATTCTCAGAGGCTGTAGCTAAATAGCAAATCCAGAGGCCCTGATAGGTCATGTTTCATGCTGTTAAGAAGGCATCCTGGGATATTGTCTTGGCCCATTGATGCAGTGTTCTTGGCCTTAGAGAGAGCATTAAGGACCTGCTCCCTAGTGATAGCAGGGAGAGTTATATTTGGTGGTATTTCTTGAGGGAAGGTGGAGGAGGAGAGAGGGGTAAAGTCTTAGCTGAATTTATTGGCTAGTAGGTTTGCTATATCTTCTGGCTCAGTATAGGTGGCTCCATTTACAATGTGCTCTGTACACAATTGTGTATTGCCTTTGAGATTGCAGACATAGCTAAAGAATGCCTTGTTGGATGTTCTTCGTGTTTCAGTGTTGCAGTCATCACCTGTGGGTTATCCCTGCTGTGATGGCCCTTGGCCGGCCCAAATACCAGAGTCTGTGTTTTTCTGCATCGGCTGCAGTCACCTGTAGCCTGACATCAGGTCGTCAGTGTTATAAAGCAAGGCAGTCGACGTCATTACATCAGTCTTTCTTGTAGTGGAGCCCATAGCAGAAGAGGTTCGCATGAGTGCCGGTCAGTCGCTACCAAAGTGTGAATTTCAGCTGAAAACTTCTAAAGCTAAGTACCCCGTTGGGGAACCTTTTTTCTTGCATTAACCGATGTCCGAAAAAGTTAACAATTCTCGCACCTGTGGAAAGCAGATCCCACGCCGAGACTTCCATTCTTACTGTGTCACTTGTTTAGGCTCAGACCATGATGTCCCCCGTTGCCGGTTCTGTGCCCTCTTTAATGCGAGAACCGTTCGCCGTAGAGCTGTTTTTGTAGACACTTATTTTCATGTTCTATCTTCGCATTCCGATATGGCATCCGTCAGCCAACAGTCAGTGGACATTCCGAAAAAATGCAGAGATAAGGATAGAGACAGACCACACAAGGCTAAGCCTTCCGACTACGGTACCGCTAAGCAGGTTGTCAGTTCTCCGGAATTCAGTGTGGTGCTTTTGCATCCCCTGATGCTCGATTCGATATCTACACAGGCCTCTGCCGAGACCCTTTTGGAGTCTGGTATGCCGCAGAAATCGTCTTTATCTTCCGAGCCTTTGACTGTCTCACACCGGTTTCCGAGGAGGCCTTTTGAACTACCGAATCTAGACAAAAACTGACACCTTCTCATCCGGCTACTGTCTCTCTCAGACCGATGGATTCTCTCGGGCCTTGAAGCCAGGCCACTCCTATGAAATCTGCTTCTAGCCACCATCTTGCTCCTGCTCCACCACCCCAAGCACAAATGCTTAAAATGACGGAGGATCTCATCTCACTTATCCAGGGTAGTCAGGCCACAACTCCTAAAAGGAAAAGGGCACCCTTCTCCAGAAATTGACAGAACAGGATTCTGAGGAATCTGACTATTCAGATTTTGAAGAGGAGCAGCAACCTCTGACTGCTTATGAGGATTCAGATGCAGATGATTCCATCCCTTCTGCCTCCCCTCCATAGGACCTTTCCTTTGGGGAAACCCTTCACACCCTCAGGGAATATTTCCATTGGGAATCTCAGGACTCCCCCCAGTCTAAGAAAAGACTTGGAGAGTTTCTGGACCTGCCTCTGCACAGACCTTGGCCATCCCCCATGTTTTAGAAGTGGTGGTTGATGTTTTCCATGAATCCAGCTTAGCTCCTGATGCCCCCCCACCTGTTCCCAGTAAACCTGACCGCTATTACGGGGTACCGGATTCTCACAAATATCTGTACAGAAATCCTGCTGCAGACCCAGATGTCATTACACAGGGACTTAAAGGAGCTAAGACTAGTTCCGACAAGAATTCTATTCCTTCTGACAAGGACTCCAGAGCTCCAGACAGATGGGGTAAAAAAATATACACCTCTGCAACCTTAACTATCAGAGCACTTAGTTGTCAGTTCCATATGTTAAAATGTCAGCAACACACTTTGGAACTATTAAAACAAAAGATGTTATGTTGTCCATATCTCACCTTCGTTCTTGCTGTTTGGGTTCTGAGACGATCCTCGACTCTGACTTGGCCATATACAATAGCTCGAGAGCTTTTACTGGCTGTAGGCTAGCCCCTATCCCAGCATGCCTAGAGATAGTTACCCAGATCTCATTTGCCGCTTGCAACGTCGAGATTGTGGATACTGGGTCAGGCTAAGTGTTCTTTCTATTATATTTTTCAGCTAATATTTCCAGTTTAGCTTATTTATTTTGTTATCTGTAGTTGTCCTTAGCATTTATATCTATCCCTGTCCTGTCTGAGTGACTTGTTTGTTGTGTAAATTAACTGTTTTTTCTTTCGGGCCTTTCTCCTCCTTTAAACCCATTTAAATTAGAGGTTTCTTCTCCTGTTTGCCTTTCCTGTAACTGTTAAGGAGTTGCCGTTTGAGTTAGAGGCTCTCCTTAGGTGGGAGTTCGCTGTTTAACTTAGAGGCTGTCCCCCCTTGTCCTTTTTTCCCTGTCTGTTTAAAAAAAAAAAAAAAAAATATATATATATATATATATATATATATATATATATATATATATATATATTTTATCTGTTATTGCCAATAGTTTTTCCTCTTTGTCTAGCTATACAGTGTGCTTCGTAGTCTTCTTACTAGCAGTATATAGCCTTAGTTATAGTGCTGTTTTCATATTATGTCCAAGGATACTGCCAAGGATTCAAAACCTTCTGGTTTCAAAAAATGTGACTTGTGTTGCCAAAAGATGTCCTTTACGGATGGGCATACGAGCTGTGTATATTGTTTAGGACCTCTTCACCTGCAGGACTCATGCTCTGTCTGTCATGCCTTTAGTTTTATGAGTCCTGCAGGAGAGAATAAACAAGCTTATCTTCCGAGGTTTGCTGAAAAGCCCCTTTGATACTGCCATGGAGGGGACTCAGCTAGCTAAAAAATCGGATAAAGTCAAGCCTTCATCCTCTTTGGCTCCGAGTTCAGACCCGTCTAAGGACAAAAATAAATCAAAAGCCAAGTTGGACCTGACTTTCGGGTCCGACGAGACATCTTCACCTACGGCTCCATCTGTGTGTTAGGAGCCAGTAAGGTCCCATAAGCGTTCCAGGTCTCCTGCCTTGGAACTGGTGCGGTCTGCTCCACAGTCTCCATTATTGCAATCTGTGGCGGGCAGTCACTGGTCTTTGACACACTCCTCTCAGTCATCCAGGAGCCTTTCAGATGATGATGTGGAGAGGGTGGTAAAGAGGCTTTTTAGGACACCAGCACTAGCCTGAATACTTTCGGGCCCATCCCAGATGGAAATGGTGTTGACAGCCCAAACACCCATCTTGATTCCTCCTCCGACTCCTCTGAATTTGGAGCCGGAGTGCATAGAAGTCATAGTGGTGAAACCGTCTGTTCCAGTAACCACCTCTAGTCTTTCTGTTCTGACTACCGCTCAGATCTCCTCGATACCTCCTTCTATCGAGGGGTCTGGGGGCCGACGCTCCCTCATCAGCTCTGAGGGGGGAGTGGCATCGGACCCTTGTCCAACCATACTCTCCCTCTCAGAGCTTCGGCGCAGGTCAGCTCGGCTCCTACATTAGCCTCGGAGCCGTCACCCTCGGTTTGGAGTAAGTCTCCTGCTCCTTCAGAACCAGAGATTCTTTCGGGTTGGGACCGTGACGCCTTCAAGGTGATGAGTGTGCTGTCTGCTGAGACAGCTCCACCCTCAGCTCCATTGACTCCTTTACCCTCAGTGCTAGTGTCTGCCTCTGAATCTCCCCTTCGCCCCAAGCGTAGGAAACCCATGCTCCAGGACGTCGCATTGGGCAATCCCACCTCGTATGAAACCTCCCCTGAGCAACCCTTGGAGAAGATCCCTCAGAATAGGACTTGCAAGAGGAAGCATGTTGACTCCCCTGGGTCCTTGACATCAGACACAGACTTGGATGACTCAGAAGGGTCCCCCTCTGAAGATGTCTCTTTTTCGGACATTTTAGAAATCCTTAGACATAGGGGTGACTGGAAGCCCCTTGCCCCTTCTGAAGACGAGTCTGTGTACCTGGATGCATTCAGTTCCCAACCCTCCACTTCTTGGGTGTGTCCTCCTTTCGACCCACTATTGCACGTAGTGAGTTAGAAGGCTTGGTTCTCTCCAGACATGATGGAACCAGTTCTGCGGAGGCCCAATAAATTCATTACAGCCTTTGAAGACAAGCCCTTCTTATCTAAAGGTGTTCCCATTGATGCTATAGTGGTGGCGGCAGCAGCCACCAAGAAGGAATTAGTGGAAGCTTCATCTGTCCATCCGCCGAACAAAGAATCTCGTACAATGGACAAGTACGGGAAGAGTATGTTTTCTTCAGCGACCTTTACACTCAGTTCGCTGAACTATTTGTCCCACTTTACAAGGCTTTAAAGGGATCTCCTCAAGGAGTTGGGAGACATCTTACAGGATCCTACAGCTGCGGGAGCCTCGGGGCTTCTTGGCTCGCGACCCTGACTTCAGTGGTTAATTTCTCCATGCGGCTCATTTCTTATTTATTTATTTATTTGAAGTTTGTTTGCCAGGATAACCCATTGGACCGAATGAGCCCATTTTCAATGGAGTCCTGGGGAGAAAAGCTCCAAAGATACAATATCAAAAAATATCAAAAATACAAATAAAAATAAAGGAAATTATAATAGGTAGAACATAACATCTACTGTTTGATAAGTATCACAGTAGTACATATAAGCACAAGATAGTATTAAGAAAAACAGGGAAAGCAACAGAACAGCAATACAAGAATAACAAATAAGTTTACAATTTGTAATTTCTATATTCACTAATAAATGTAGGGAGAGAAAGTATTAGTTAAGATTCTAGTTAGTAGGTGTGCACAGATAGTATTTACATAAGTGGTTAACTATAGTAGGAGTGTTCCTATAGAAGGGAAGGGATTTATAGATTAAGGAGTGTGCAGTAGCTGGAGAAATTATGCAGGGTGGGTGCAGGAGCATTCCCAGAGAGAAGATAGGTGTGAATAGAGGAGAGATTTAAAGTTAGGAAGGCTGCTGGTAGTACAGATATGTGATGGGAGGGAGTTCCAGAGGCAGGCCAGGGCAAAGGAAAGTAAGAGTTTACCTGCTGGACGGGTAGGTTTATGGAGTTCAAGTAGGTTCTGAGTGCTGGTTCTAAGGGGTCTATTTGGATTGTGCATGGTGAAGGCTGAAGAGAGGGAGGGGCAGAGTGAGGGCTTAAAGATGAGCTTATGAACTCGAGTTAGTTGAATGTAGGAAAGATAGTTTGGGAGCTCTAGCCAGTTCAGTTTGTGGAGGGCAGTGCAGTGGTGGGAGGAGGATCTATGGCCAGAGGCAAATTTAGCGATTTTGTTGTAGCAGGAAGAAAGTTTTGTTTTGGTAGAGGATTTAAGGTTGGTTAGTAGTGGGGCACCATATAGTAGAGAAGGGATGAGGTATGTGGTAGATAGGAGGAATCTGGTAGATGGGGAGAGTAAGCGTATGTGCCGGTAGAACATGCCTAGTTTCTGATGTGTTTTTTTAATGTTTGTTTGTATGTGGGAATCAAATGTGAGCTGATTATCAATGAGAGCTCCTAGCAGTTTGACATTGGAGACCATTTCTAGGGATGTATTATTTTGAGTGCTTATGAGGAAAGAGTTTTTGTCAATAGTTATGCTTTTTGATGGGGTGAATAGTATCAGTTTGGTTTTAGAAGGATTGAGAGCAAGATGATTATCATGTATCCATTTTTCAGTGGTTGTGAAGGCAACCCGAGTTATTTTTTTTGAGGGAGGGAATGGAGTTTGCAGCGCAGATAATGGTAGAGTCATCAGCGTATTGGACTATTTTAGCATTTGGGATATTGTGGTGGAAGTCATTAATGAAGATATTGAATAATAATGGACCTAATATGGAGCCTTGAGGTACACCAGTGACAGTGTTGAGGTAAGAGGAGGTGGATTTCTTCCATTTAACAGATTGCTGCCGATTGGAGAGGTAAGTAGAAAACCATCTGATGCAAGAGGAGGAAAGATGTAGGTTAGAGAGTTTGTTGAGTAACAGGGAGTGGGAGATGGTGTCAAAGGCCTTAGAAAGGTCTAGGAGCAGACTAGAGACAATATAGTTGGAGTCTCTAGCTTTATTTACAGTTTCAAGGAAGGAGAGAAGAGCAGTAGTAGTGCTATGACCGGGTCAAAATCCATGTTGTGTTGGAGTTAATAGGTGATTATTGGTGAGGTAAGGTAGCAGTTGTATGTGTATGCATTTTTCTAGTAGTTTAGAGATGGGGGATAAGATGGCAATTGGTCTGAAGTTGGAAATGGCGTTGTTGTTGCCTCCTTTGTGGAGGAGAATGATGTAAGCTTTTTTCCAGATTTGGGGTACTTAACTTTCTTGGATGGGCCGATTTAAAAGTATGCAAATTGGGTAGGCAATGGCTTCAGTAGCTATCTTTAGGAAGAAGGAAGAGATGTTGTCGGGACCATTAGAGCAAGGTTTTAATTTAAGAAGCAATTTTTTTATAGTACATATGGATATGGGTTTGGGGGAGAAGAGAGGGTGGTCAGAGGATGAGCAGTCAAGATTGGAAGTGGAAATAGGAGTTGTAGTTGGAGGAGTAGAGTTATTGGAAAATGAAGATGTTAATTTAGATATGGAATCAATAAAGAAGCTGTTAAATTGGGAGGCGAGATTGGTATCACTAATATTTTCATCTGGTTGTGGGTTTTCCTTTTTGCCAGGGTTGAAGAGGGAGGAGATACTATTCCAGAACTTTTTTGGGTTAGTCTTATGATTATTTTGGAGGGTAATATAGTAGGATCTGCGGTCAGAATTGATAAGTTTTTTGACTCTGTTGCGGAGTGTTTTGTATTCGTTTAGGGAGGCTGGGTTTTTGTCTTTATAGTAGCTTTTCAAGGCTTTATTGCGAAGGCGCATGGTAGCTACGGTGTCTTTTTTTAACCATGGGAGAGTTTTGCTTTTAATTCTTTTTATTCTAAGTGGAGCTAAGGAGTCAAGGAGGTTTAGAAATTATATATTAAAATAGGTAACAGCTTCATCTAGTGGTAGTGTATGTAGGGGACTCCAATTGAATTGTTTCAATAATTCAGAAAAGGTGTTTTGGTTGAAGTTCTTTAAGGAGCGCACATAGATGGTGGTATGAGAAAGCTGTAGAGAGGTAGAGTGACGGTGAGCAAAGGTAGGAAAGTGGTCACTGAGAGGGTCAGGGAGTGTACCGCTACTTGAGAATAGGTGAGGGTGTGATACCAGAATCCAGTCTAGGGTGCTTCCACAGGAATGGTCTTTGGAAGGTCTGGTTATTGACTCAATTAATTGGTGAAAGTTATAAAGGTTTATATTTTGAGGATTTGTTGGGCATAGGACAGAGGACCAGTTAATGTTAACGTCGCCTAGAATGATAATTTCATTAGTAATGTTGTTGGATAGCCAAGAGAGGATGTCCTCAAGAGTAGCTATGTTATCACCAGGAGGGATGTAGAGGGAGGCTAAGCATATTGTTTTATGCTTGTTAAGATGGAGTAGTGTTAGAAGTAGTTCAGCATTTGCAAATTGGGGAACTGGTTTAGTATAAGAAGTAACTGAGAAGGAAGAGCTATAGAGAAGAGCTACACCTCCTACTTTTTAATGGGTTCTATCTTTCCTGATGATATTATAGTTAGGGGGGGTTATTTCTGAGTCTTTTATAGAGGGTCTTAGCCATGTTTCGGATATTGATAGTATGTCTGGGTTATTGTGGAGAAGCCAGGCATGGAGGTTTGGGATTTTGTTACATATACTTTGGGCATTTAATGCCGAGAAGGTAATGGTTTTTGTGGATGAAGGTGTATTTGTTGAGGAATTTGGGGAGTGTTTGTTGAGGAATTTGAGGGAGATGGACCTGGGTTAGGGTGTATATCACCTGACAATAGGGTGGTTATGACCTGGTGAATAGAAAGATAAAGGTAGTTGGAGTGTTTGGTATACAGTTTTAGGGTTGTGTGTTTATCTAGAGTAATGCAGGAAGCACAAGGGTTAATATTTTTGTAGGTGTATATAAGTTTGAAGTGGAAGAGTAGGGAGGGGTTGCAGGGGTATAGGTGAGGGTTTATGAGGGTGGAAGAGTGTATGAATTGTTTTGGGAATGGGCTAGTTATGTGATAGTGAGGGGAATGAGTGTAATGGAAGGGTTTGGTGACGTAAGAAAGATAGGATAGGCTTAGTAGTAGTAGTAGATGGATAACAGGTGAGGAAGGTTTGGTTAACATAGTTGTTGGTTTTATGTTGGTGTGGAGGGCGTTTTTAGTATGAATGGAGTATAGTTTGTGTGGGAGTGGTTTGGTTAGGTAATTGATGGGTGGGTTAGAGGTGGAGACAGGAAGTGAGGGGTGTGCGGGGAAGGGTGTAATTGGAGTGGGAGGGGTTTGTAGAGTTATAAATGTAGAGATAATGGGGGCGGGTGGGAATTGGGGGCAGGGTAGGGGAGCGGAGTGAGCCCGTAGGGCGAACGGAGCGGGAAGAGCCAGGAGATGAGGACTAGGACGAGACTATGGAAAACAATCAGTAAGGATAGGAGAGAGAGAGACACGGGTAAGAAACCTAAGGTGAGTGGACACTAGGGTAAGAGACAGGGAGGTGAGTCAGGGGTGGAAGTACAATATAGGATACTCAAGGTATAAGATGAAGTTACTAGTTAAATGTAGCTTTGTTTTTTAGTTTTGTTACATTTGTTTCTGTCGTTTAAGTACAGAACTTATCAGACAGAGGTGAAAGTTAGTTAAATTGGGTGGTGCTGCCATCTATTGACCAAATGGGTAACTACAGATAGATAAAAGCACCATTAGGTGAGGAAGAAAGGGAAAAGTCAATGTGGCCAAGGGAGGATTGGGTCAGTGCTGGGCTGCTGGCTAGCTCACACAGTGTCACACTCTAACATCAACCAGAGGGGCAATGGTTATACAAGTAGCTGCATACATACACTATTTACTATATGGTTCTTGCAGGGAGGAAGGACAGTAGCCCAAGTACCATACGATCCAGAGAAGGTCCTTACAGGTAGGGAACCAAGGAACAAAGTTGGTCTTCCAGCGCTCTTGAAGGGAGGCCCGACTGTCCGACTCCGTAGACAGTCGGGGGGGGGTGTTATCCTTGTACCCAAAAGCCTGGCAGACAATCACAGAAGATACATGGGTACTATCCATATTATCTGGAGGTTACAATATACCCTTCTCAAAACTTCCCCTATCAAAAAGACAATACTCTATCCCAGATGTTCCACCCAGTCTTCGGGATCAAGCAAATCTGGAGGTTCAAAGGTTGCTAAGAAAAAGTCATCCAGGAAATCCCCGCAGACCAAATCTCATCCAAAACTTACTCAAGGTTCATTTTAGTTCCAAAGAAATCAGGGGACTGAAGACCCATTTTGGATCTCAGCAGACTAAACAAGTCAGTCAAGAAAACAAAGTTCTGGATGGTAACACTGCAGTCCATTCTTCCCTTTCTGGGACAGGACAATTGGATGTGCTCTATCGATCCCCAGGATGCTTACTACCATATAAAAATGGACATACAGTCAAGGAGATATCTATGCTTCCGGCTGGGAGCCAGTCACTGTCTGTTCAGAGCTCTGCCCTTTGGTCTCACCACAGCCCCCAGGGTGTTCACCAAATACATGGCAGTAGTTGCAGCTCTCCTAAGGCGTCAAGGATTCTGGGTGTTTCCATATCTAGAAGACTGGCTCCTTACTGCCACCACCGAGCATCAACTAATCAGGGCAAGGGAATACACAATCTGCTTTTGTTCTCAACTTGGGATCACCATAAACTACGAAAAATCTGCCCTGTTGCCTTGTCAATATATATTACCTTTATAGGGTCAAATTTAGACACAAGGGCCATGATAGCAAAACTGCCTCAAGAAAGAGTATTAATGATCCATCTCCAAGTTGTCATACTGTTCACACACAAAAATACAAGCAAGATTCGTCCTCAAGGTACTGGGTTCTATGGAGGTGGCAATCACTCAGGTCCCTTTGGCTCATTTCCACATAAGAATTCTACAGTGGCTTCTATTTGCACAATGGTCATTCCAGGATTTACCTATGTCACATCGGATTCTGATCACGGAATCCTGCAAAAGGGATCTGGAGTGGTGCCTTCACTCTCCCTATGGTGACAATAGGCAGGCCATCTATACCCTCCCCAACCTGTAGCCACAGTGACCGCGGACGCTTCCCAGATTGGGGGGAGGGGCATTATCTGGGACAGACTATTCAAGGGACTTGGCAGGAACATGAGTACCACTTGCACATCAATGTCCTAGAGATGAGAGCAGTGCTCCTGGCGTTGCAAGCACTTCAGAACTCTCTACCTACAAGAGACTATAGCAATTCAAACAGACACTATGTCTGTAGAATGGTACATCAACAAACAGGACGGAACCAAGTCATACCCCTTGTGTCGAGAGTCTCTACGAGTTTGGCAATCGGCGATGTCTTCCCAGCACTTTCTGGTTGCAATGCACATCCCGGGAAAATCCAACGTGATAGCGGACAAGCTCAGTCGGGCCATCCTGATGCCCCACGAGTGGTCCCTGAAGCAGGAAGTTGCGATCTGTTTGCCACCCTCCACACACCAAATGCAGCAGCTACTTTACCCTAATCCCACCACCAGGACAGTCACCCAGGAACGCACTTGTTCACGATTGGCTCCGGAACTGCTTTACGCATTTCTACCTTTTCCCCTGATCCCCAAGGTTCTTCAGAAAACACAGTCGTTGGGTTGCAAGTTAATCATCATTGCCCCTTACTGGCCTCGTCAGATATGGTTCCCATTCCTTTGGCCTCGCCTACAAGGGGAGTCTTGGATCATGGACCCAGTGCCAGATCATCTGAGACATTAGTCAGGGGCTCTCCATCCTTCCATTCAAACTCTGAAGCTCACAGCTTGGTTTCTCCACTTCCGGGCTTAGCCAGGCTTCCCGATGTTTCCCTAGCAGTTCAGCACATTTTGATTTCCTTCCATAAGCCCACTACTAAGAGACTTTATACTAGTAAATGGAAGAGGTTCTCTTGTTGGGCAGGCAAAAATCAGGTTGATCCTTTTACTGCTCCCATTCAAAGATTCTTGAATTTTTCACTGAAACATTTGACCAAGGAGTAGCTGCAGCTACTATACGAGTTCAGTTAGCTGCCACTTCAAATTTCCATATGGGAGAAATGGGTTCCAATATCATGTCCCATAGGTTATGCAAGGCTTTTTCTAAGAGGTACCACCTTATTAAGACCTCCGATAAGAGAACCTATTCCTCCCTGGAATCTAAATTTAGTTTTAGATGCTTTGATTCTTCCTCCATTCGAACCATCTGCTTCTTGTCCACTCAAATGTCTCACTTGGAAGACCTTTTTCTTGGTTGCAATTACCTCATCTAGAAGGGTCTCAGAATTACAGGCCTTATCTATTTGTCCCCCTTACTTGATTTTCCATAAAGATCGGATTTTTCTCAGAATCAACCCCTTTCTTACCCAAGGTATGTTCTGAATACAATCTGAATCAGTCCATAGAGCTTCCTGTGTTCTTCCCCAATCATGGCAACAAGGCAGAGTATAAGTTTCATCAATTGGATGTTCATAAACAGTTACATTTCTATTTACGTAGGACCAAGGAATTTAGAAAATGTGATCAATTGTTTATATCCTTTGCAGTCAATAAGAGGTTGTGCAGTATCAAAGGTGACTTTATCAAAGTGGCTTTCAGACGCTATCAAACCATGTCTACGAGTTGCATAAACAAACACTTACAGGAAAAATTAAAGGTCACTCAACAAGGTCCTTTCAGGCCAGATTGCATTTGGATTTGATCTGTGCAGCAGCTACATGGGCTAATCCTCATATCTTTATCACTCATTTCAAAGCAGATGTGGCCTCCCGGAACAGGGCATCCTTTGGGTCCACAGTCCTGAAGAGTTTTTTCCAGTGAGCCACCCAAGAATCAGATGCTGCGGACACTGTCCCAAACAGCAAGAATGAAAGCGAGATATGGACAACATAACATAAAGAAGTTATGTACTCACCTTAACGTTCCATTTTTGTTGTCCTTGATCTGGCATTCCTTCTTGCGTCCCTCCCTCCTTCCCCCTTCCTGGAGGATTGAGAGGAGTCCCTTATTTTATTGGCTATACTGGCTGGGTTTCCTTTATACCATTCCTTATGGTCAGTCTCATTTTATTACTATTATCTTGTGGAGGGATCACACCTTTATATGCAGGTGGAATCGGATATGTAAAGTAGAGTACATCTCCTATCTTTTATATGGTCTAGTGTTGGGTTATCACAAAGAAGATCTGGGTAACTACTGCTAGGCATGCTGGGATAGGGACTAGCCTCGAGCCAGTAAAAGCTCTCGAGCTATAGTATACGGCCGAGTCGGAGCCGAGGATTGGCTCCGAACCCAGACAGCAAGAAGGAAGGTGAGATCAAAGACAACAAACATGGAATGTTATGATGAGTACATAGCTTCTTTATTTCTACCTTTCCTGACTCTGCCATTTCAAGAGAGTTAGCAGATTTACTGCACTCTGCTTGTCAAGTGGCTAAACACTCATTACACTGTGGATATGATGGCCTAGAAGCCTCTAGTAGGGCAGTAGTGACAGGATCTGTCATTAGGAGAGATGCTTGACTGAAGGAATAACCCCTCCCTCATCATGTCAAGTCTAAACTTAGTGATGCAACCCTAGATAAGGAGCGCTTGTTTGGAGTAAAAGCAGAAGAGGTGCTTAAAAAGATGGAAGACAAAGCAAAATCTTTGCAAACAGTAAAAGATTTCTTTCAGGTTTGACCTCCCAGGTTCAGCAGGAACTTTCCCTCTAAGCACTGGTCCTTCCCTGCACCTAGTAGACAGGGCCAAGGTAAGCCCCGTAGGGACAGAACATCCAGGCCCCTGTCCTAGGACCAGCAGAGAAGCAAACAGTGGACCACTTCAGCCATAAATGCAGGGAGTTCTAAGAAACCCTTCTATGACAAAAACTCACAATGACTCCCTGTCCCCCCTCTGTTCTCCCTTCACTCATCAAAAACTAGGAGGAAGGCACTCCCTCTTCAAAGAAAATTGGCTTTCTGTAATGAAGGACCAATGTGTCTTAAAGATCATTTTTCAGGGATACAGATTCTCTTTCAGCGAACTCCCAGTTCCAAGAGGGTACCCAAACTCCCCTCCAAATCAGTGGGCAGAGGCATTGAAACAGGTCCAAACTCTCATATCCCAGAGGGCTGTAGAACCTGTACCCTCAGATTAAAGGCAAAGGCTTTTATTCCAGACTCTTCCTTCTTCCCAGAAAAGAGGGCACTTGGCTCCCCATCCTGGATCTATTTATTCTGAACACCTCCCTGGTGGTCCCCAGATTCACAATGCTAACTTTGCAGCAGCTGCTGCCTATGCTAACAAAAAATGTCTGGCTCGTGATCCTAGACCTAAAAAATGCCTACCTCCACATCCCCATAAGGGAGTCCTGCAGGAAATTCCTGCACTTCAGAACAGGATCACAACACTTTCAGTTCTCTGAGCTGCCCTTTGGCTTATCTACTGCACCAAGAGTATTCACCAAATGCTTAGCCCTGGCCTTGGCATTCTGCAGACAGAAATATACAGATTTACCCTTACCTGGATGACTGCGTCATTCAGACAGAGTGCAAAGAAAAGCTGCTGCAGTACCTTCTCTTTGTCATATCCCTCCTAATGTCCCTAGGGTTCACCATCAACGAGAAGAAATCAAAGCAAACTCCCACCATGAGGATCATTTTCTTGGGAGCTCTGCCAGACGCAGCATCACAAATAGCCTTCCTATCCCCAGAAAAGCAGAGCTTCAAGCCTCCAGCTGGCTTCCAGAAGTCACCTCACCGTGAGGAAGTTCCTGCAAGCCCTGGAATACATGGCATCTTGCATCCTTCTAATTCCTCTGGCCAGGCTTCACATGAGAAAACTTCAGTGGTATCTAAAGAACCTTTGGTGCCAGCACTCAGTCTCTAGAGAGCTCTCTCCCTCTGATCCCATGGGTAAGGGCAGAGTTTTTCTGGTGGGCAGCGGCTTGTGCCAAGAACAAGGATCTTCCCTTCATCCTCTCCCCTACCAGCCAGACCATCACCACCGACGCCTCAGACATTTCTTGGGGCGCTCATCTAGCAGGCAGGTGCACCCAAGGTCTTTGAGATGCACAGCACCTTCACTTAGACATCAGTCAGAAAGAAATGATTGCAGTACAAAAGCCTCTGACATCCTTCAAACCCCATCTCAGGCCACTGGTTCTCCTTATAAAAATAGACAACACCACAGTAATGCGGTATATCAACAAATGGGGAGACCCCAGTCTTACCCCTCTGTGCATGCTAGCCATGAGCCTCTAGCTGACAGCCACCTCCATGGGTCTACACCTAATTGCCCAGTACCTACCAGTGGTCAACAACACCGTGGCAGACCACCTAAGCAGAAACGTACTGGACCCCCATGAATGGCAGTTCCACAGGGAAATCTTTCTGCAAATCACTCAGAAGTGGTGGACTCCGGAGGTGGATCTCTTTACCTCGTATGTCAACCACCAGCTGCAAAAGTTCTGTACCAGAGAGTATCGCCTCCTAGCGTGGAATGTGGATACCTTGACCTCCCTCTGGAACTCCCTCTTTGTGTACGCATTCCCTCCTCTGCCCCTTATTCCCAAGATACTAATCAAAATAAGGGAGGAGAGACCAAAGGCCATCTTCATTGCTCCAGATTGGCCCAGACAGCATTGGTATCCCTTACTGCTCAGCCAGACCTTACAGCCCCCCCAAGCAGCTTCCCCTGATCTCATACCCCTTGACCCAGGTGAGGGGGAAGATACTGCACCCAGACTTGCAGACTGTCAATCTTTCAGCATGGCTTATACCTTAAAAACCCCAAAACACAAGGAGGCAAAAACTGTGCCCAAACTAAAACTTGTAAACAACAGAAATGGCACAGAAGAGGTCAAAAAACAAATAATTCACTCCAGCATGGACCAGACAGCAGTTTATTAACAGAATATTAACGCTCTTCAATTTCCACACATTTTCGTCCTTCCAAAAGGACTTCATCAGATAACATAAAGTCACTGCATGACCCTGCTTATATGTGCATATCCCCTCTCCGCCTTACAATTTTATTGGTTTAAAATCACAATAGCATTAGTACAGTAATACATACCTACTTAAAAACATACCTAACCCCAAACTTAAACTACATGTAAACCAAACTTATGCAACCAACAACCATAAAAAAAATATGTAATACATATTAATAAAATGTTGATAATACCACGAAAAATATGTATGAAATGTATAAAAAGTGTAAAAATAACACTGAGCATAGATATCAGCATTCTCCAGGGTGAAGAGAGCTTCTAGGGAGTAGAGTTTTTTGTTTAGACTCCTAGCATTGAACAGTAATACCTTTAGATTTTCTTGGTTTTGATTTGCTATGTTGGAAGTACTTCAGATTGGCATTGCCTAAAAAAAGGCACTGTGGTGGAACACAATGTTTTAGCTAATATTCAAAAGCCTAGAGGAGAGAGGTGCAGACCATCCCTGGCAGAAAGTACAGTTTTGTACCTACCATAAATGTAGATGTTCGAGTGTTCACCCTGCTGCAGTCATCACACTTGGGTTATCCTGTCGTCAGGCGGTCCCGCAGTCGGCCAGAATTCCAAAGTCTTGGTCCGGTGTCGGTTACTGTCACCCCTTCCCCGATGTCAGTGCGCCAGGGGTGTATATGTATATATATATATATATATATATATATATATATATATATATATATATATGCAACCAATGCCATTTTCTTCAGTTTTTCTTGCCCCAGATGTCAGGTGCCCCCAAAAAGGTGGTCAGTAATTAGTACCAAAAGGAGTAACCACAGCACAAACACAAAATCCCTTCAGCTATAAGCAAATACATCAGTAAGGCATAGAAGAGATTTAGCCAGTAGATCAGAGGGGATGGAGGGGGGGGGGGTAACCTGGACTGCAGCAGGGTGAACACTCGAACATCTACATTTATGGTAGGTACAAAACTGTACTATGTTCATTGTGTTACCCTGCTGCAGTCATCACACTTGGGTTGAATCCCAAAACTAAGGTAGGGGGGAGGTATCATAGAGGGTTAGTGGAGGCTATAAGGCCCTGCAGAACTGCAGTGGCGAAGCCCGCCCTGGACTTTGAGTAAAGAGGTAGGTGATAGTGTTTGGTAAAGGTGTGTACTGAACTCCTCAAGTTGCAGCTTCTAAAATTTCTTTGGTTGGAACCCCCCTGAGAAAGGCTGTAGAGGTAGCTGTTGCCCTGGTAGAGTGGGATCTATTGGAAGCAGGAACTGGTTTCCCATGATGGGTATAGCAGATACGTATGCAATGACCTATCCATTTAGAAATGGTTTGCTTTGATATAGCCTTCCCTTGAGAAACTGTAGCATAGGATACAAAGAGCTGGTCAGATTTTCTGAAAGCCTTATTTTTGTCCAAATAGTAACGAAGCTGCCTGTGAATGTCCAAGGAATGCAGGAGTCTCTCACCATTGTTCTGTGGATTGGGGAAGAAGGTGGGTAAGTGGATGGTTTGATTTAAAGCTACACTGGAAACCACCTTAGGCATAAAGGAAGGGATTAGTTCGTAGAGAAACTCTGTCTTGATGAAAAATGAGGAACGGTTCTACTGCCATTAGTGCCTGTAGCTCTGAGACTCTTCTAGCTGAAGTTATTGCTAAGAGCAGGGCAGTCTTCCATGGTAGGAACTGTAGATCTGCAGAGAAAGCTGGTTCAAAGGGAGGAAGCGTTAGTTTTTCCAGAACAAAATTGAGGTCCCATGTTGGTGTAGGAGCTCTCCTGGGTGGTCTAATGTTTTTTGCCCCTCTGAGGAACTGCCTTAGAAGAGGATGTGAAAATAAAGGTGGATCCGTGTTGTAGTGAGCTGAAATAGCCGAAGCATGGATTTTAATTGAGGAAAAAGAAAGTCCTTTGTGCAACATCTCAGCTAAATACTGTAGAATGTGAGGCATGTGAGGCTGAATTGTGTCCTGGCCTTTAGCTTGGTTCCAGGCACAAAACCTTTTCCATTTGTCCGAATAAGCCTTCCTGGTGCTTCCAGAATAACATCCAGAACTGCTTGTGAAAGAGGTGTTGGTTGGATGTTTAGATGATTTGCCATGCAGCCAGATTTAAAGTTTTGAGCTGGCTGTGAAGAATCTGATTGTTTTGTTGTGTGAGCAAATGGGGGATTTGAGGCAATATCCATGGTGGGCTGTGGGCCATATTTTTCAATAGCGGATACCAGTGCTGCCGTGGCCAGTCTGGGGCTATGAGAATCAGTCGTGGTCTCTCCTTTTTGACTTTCAAAAGAACCTTTGTGAGGAGAGGCAATGGAGGGAAGGCATATACTGTCAGGTTTTTCCAACTGAAAGAGAGAGAGTCCACTTTCCAAGCTTGATGGTGAAATGTCCCTGTACAAAATTTTCTCAGTTGATAGTTTTGAGGACTGGCAAACAGGTCTAGGTCTGGAAGGCCCCATTTTTGAGTTATCATTGCAAATATTTGGGGATCTAGTTTCCACGTGTGGGGATCCTTGATGTTTCTGTTGAGGTCGTCTGCCAATGTGTTCTTCTGTCCTGGCAGGAATTGAGCTTGTAGCTGGACTTGGTAGGCCAGAGCTGTGTTCCATAAGGTCATTGCTTGCCTGCATAGAGGGTAAGAATGTGTACCCCCTTGTTTGTTTATGTACCACATTACTGTGGTGTTGTCCATCTTTATTGCAAGTTGTCCTGGATGTAATAGATCCTTGAAGGCTGTCAGAGCTTTCTGTACAGCTAGCATCTCTTTTTGATTTATGTGCAGATTTCTTTGATCTGCAGTCCATAGGCCTTGAATGCATTGTCCTGCCATGCGTGTCCCCCAGGCGTAGTCTGAAGCATCTGTTGTGATAGTTTGCCTGGCTGGGAGCAAGGTGAAAGGCTGACCCTTGTTGAGGTGACATGCCTGTGACCACCATAGAAATTTCTGTTGTAGGCAGGGAATGAGAGATATCATTGTGTCCAAGCTGTGGCTGTGTTGAGACCATACTCTTTTTAGGTACCACTGTAATTTCCTCATATGCAGCTTTGCAAATGGTATTATTAGTATGCAAGATGCCATGAAGCCCAAAGCCTGCAGAATTTTTCTTGCAGTTAATTGGGTCTTTGTTGCCATTGTCTTGAAATGTTGAGTCAGTTGTAGTTGTTTGTCTGGCGTAAGATAAGCCTTCTGGGCCGTTGTATTCAAGCTGGCACCCAGGAATGTCATTTTTTGTGAGGGTACTAGTTTTGACTTCTTTTCGTTTACTGTGTACCCCAGGCAGTTTGGTAGATGCTTTACAAAGGCCAGATGATGTAAGAGAATGTCTTTGCTTTCTGCTTGGATGAGGCAGTCGTCCAGGTATGGATATATTTGAATTCCTCTTTGTCTGCAGTATGCAATTACTGGTGCCAGGCATTTTGTGAAAACTCTGGGCGCAGTAGATAAGCCAAAGGGCAGTGCAGAGAATTGGTAATGGGTTGAACCTGCAATGAAACGGAGGTATCTTCTGCAACTTTGATAGGGACATGCAGGTATGCCTCCTTGAGGTCCAACGTTACTAGCCATGCTTCCTTGCCCAACATGGGAAGTAGCTGCTGTAGTGTTAGCATCTTGAATTTGGGTACTTGTAAGTAAGTGTTTAGAATTGAAAGGTCCAGAATTGGTCTCCAGGCATTGTCCTTTCTGGGCACTAGAAAGAGTCTTGAATAAAATCCTTGGCCTTGCTCTCGAGTAGGTACCAGTTGAATGGCTCTCATGTCCATGAGAGCTGTAATTTGCTTTTGTGTCTCTGCCCATTGATTTTGTGGCAGGTTTGGCATTCCTCTTTTCATTGGCAAGGTGCGAAAGTGGAATCTGTATCCTCGTAAACTTATGTCTAGGACCCATTTGTCCTTTGTGACAATGTGCCAGTTGTCTGCAAAAAGTGCGAGTTTTCCCCCCAAGGGGCTGCCAAGAGAGTATTGCTTGGGCAGATGAGGTGCAAGTCATTGAGTTTGCCTTCTGGTGGTTTGAGACCTGTCTTCTCCTCCCTTCTGTGTTGTAGAGCCCCATTGGCTAGGTCTGTACTGGGCTTGTGGTTGTCCTCTGCCTCTTGGGCGTCTGTATTTACCCCTCTGTGGTCTGTCAGTGGCTGGAAAGGACCATTTTTTTGTTGGCCAGTTTCCGCTGAAGCGAGGGGGTTGTACTTGTATGAAATCTTTGACTGTCTGCATAGATTTTGCCTTATCTTCCATTTTCTTTAAAACTTCTGCTTTAACTCCAAAAAGAACATCTTGCTGTAAGGGAGCGTCTAGTATTTTTGCTTTAACATGATCAGGCAGAGTTTGTTCATTTAACCAAGCATGCCTACGTATAACAGACCCAGTGACAGCTGCTCTGCAGGAGGCCTCCAAAGAATCAAACCCACATTGTAAGGTATGTTTGCCCACCTGCTCAGTGGCGTGCAACAGATCTTGTACTTCTTTCAATTCAGATTGTTGAGGGAAAGAGGTTATTCTTTGCTTTAACTGAGAGATTAGAAATTGCTGATACTTAAGCATGTGAAATTGACAATTCAGTGCCCTCATAGCTAGTGTGGCTGAGGTGTAAACCTTTTTCCCCCACCTGTCTAGTGCTCTGGAATCCCTCTCAGAAGGTACTGGGTTTTTAGCCATAGAAGCCTTAGCCCCCTTGGGACCCTGTGAAATGGTCTCTGGGTCAGCTACAGGACTTTTGTAAAGAAATTTGTGGGAATCAGGCACTCTCTAGCATCTGTCAGGCTTAGCCGGAGCAGGAGGTAGAGAGTCTGGGATGAAACTGGATTCTAAATAGACATCATCCACAATGTCTAAAACTGGTGGGATGGCAAGTGATCTGTGTTGGGGGAGTAAAAGAAACTCTCTGAGCCTTTTCTTTGAATCAGAGTAGTCCTGACCTTCCCAGTGAAAATGTTCCCTCATAGTGTGTAAAGTTTCCCCAAAGGAGTAGTCTTCAGGAGGAGAAGCTGAGGGAATAGAGTCCTCAGCATCAGAATCTTCATAAGGAGAGAAGGAGTAGTCTTGGTCCTCAGAGGAGTCTGAAGAAATGGACATTTGCTCAGAGGATGCATAATCTTCCTCTTGTCTAGGCCTTTTGTCAGGAGGAGGCTGGGAATCCCTGATTAAAGAAATCAAATCTTCAGCCATTTCGAGCATCTGTTTCTTAAGCATGGGGCCTTGAACAGGAGACTGAAGTGCAGTCCTTTTAGATTTAGAAGGAGTCTTCGACTTAGAAAACGTTTTAATGGTGAGGGTCGTCTGTCTGAAAACGCCTTCAGAAACCAATGGCGTTTCTGTAGTACCGACGTCTTTTGTAGCAAAGTCGTCTGAAGGGCCTGAAGTAAAAGGCTGCGTCGGCCTGGTACATTCCGTCAAAATTTCCGTAGCGGTCTCAGGTTTCAGATCTGCGGTAGTCAGGGGCTGCGTCAGAGCCTCACTGAGGACCAGAGACTGGATCGGCCGAGGCCTCAGAATCTGGCTTAGGCCTGGGATGTCTGTCCTTATCCCTGCATTTTTTGTGCACGCCGGTAGTCTGTTGCTCCGACGGCATGGTGTAGTTAAATTTCCTACCGAAGTAGTGTCGTGCTAAATCAAAGCGTCTTTTAATAGTACGCTTATTAAACTTAGCACAAAACTGACAAGAAGTGACGTTGTGGTCTGGGCTTAGGCAAGGTATGCAATAAGAATGAAAATCCTTATGAGGTATTTGCTTCCCACAAGAAATACAATTGTTAACTTTTTCTGACATCGGTCTGAGGCAAGAAAAGTTTCCCCAACCGGGTACTTAGCTTTATTGAAGACTTCGGTCTGAAATTCGAATTCGAAAATCTCAGGAGTCTGCTGACCGGCACTTGCGAACTGCTTCTGCTTCAGGCACCGCGCGGCAAGAAAGACTGGAGAAAATGGCGTCAGTTGCATTATATATACCCCTGGCACACTGACGTCAGGGAAGAGGCGACAGCAACCGACACCAGACCAAGACTTCGGAATTCTGGCCGACTGCGGGACTGCCTGACGACAGGATAACCCAAGTGTGATGACTGCAGCAGGGTAACACGATGAACATCAGTGTGGTCTGTTGACCATCTCCTTCCAAGCTGACAAATATTGCACCCCCTTAGAAAGACACCAGGAACTAAGCCAGTCATTAAAGTCGGTCATCTTTTGTTCATATTGTGGCATCATAGTTGGAGAAGGTAAAATGCCACTTAGTGCTAGGCTTGTACCAGCCTGAGACACACATCCCGAGACCCCCATGATGTCTCTCTTCATATAGTCTAGGAAGGTAGTTTCAGGTCATTTACTCCCACATGGACTATGGCTGAGTCATACTGGTACTTGTGGTCCAGTGACCTAAGTGCGTGCATAATGTGGTGGATCCTACCTCCTGATAAGCAACTGACTGTGACTTTCTCCTTACTCAGCCTGATGAGAGGGACATCATTGTGTCTCATGATGGTGTTTCCAATGACCAGAATGTTGGATTCTGTGGTGACTTACCTTTTGGGCTTAGAGGTAGAGGGTCCATGTGATGTGGCTCTGTGTGTTCATGTTCTTCGTGTTTCACTGTTGCAGTCATTACATTTGGGTTATCTGCCTGCAGGTAGCCCTCAGCAGCCTGAATATCAAAGTCTTGGATCCCTGTGTCAGATACTGTCTCTTCTTCCATGACGTCATGGGTATAAAACATGCAGCCGATGCCATTACATCAGTCTTTCTTGCCGTGCGGTGCAGAAGCAGTTCGCAAGTGCTGGTCGGCCAACTCCTGAAATTTTCATTTTCGAGTTTCAGAACCGAAGTCTTCAAAAAAAGCTAAGTACCCAGTTGGGGATCCTTTTTCTTGCTCTTAACCGATGTCAGTAAAAGTTAACAATTGTCTTACCCGTGGAAAGCAAATACCTCATAAAGATTTTCATTCATACTACATTCCTTGCTTAGTCCCAAACCACGACATCCCGCACTGTCAGTTTTGTGCCTTATTCAACCCCCAAACTATTCGTCGGTCTATTTTCGCAGCAAATTATTTGTGTACTCGGTTTAACTATCCAGAACTGGCTTCGGTAAGCCATCTGACTACCGATATTCCAAAAAAACGTAGATAAAGACAGAGACAGACTGCATAGGTTCAAAACTGCCGACAACACTTCCGTTAAGCTAGTCGCCAGTTCGCCAGTACTCAGTGAGGCGCTTTTGCAGCCCCTGATACCCCGACTCAGATTCACAGGCCTCTACTGAGACCCATTTGGAGTCTGGTATGCTGCGAGATGCTTCTTCGACTATGGAACCTGCAGATGTCTCTACCTTGGATGGGTCCGTAGCTGCTGTGCAGGCACCGGCTTCTGAGAGTGTAATCAAGCCTACAGATTTGCATTTCAAACCAATGCCACCTTCTTCATCAAGGCCTAAATCTCGACACATGCCTAGAAAACCGACATTCAAACTGCATGGTCAGGCCCATATGTCTAAAAAAAAAATGCGTAGAATGGCTGAAGACCTTATTACTCTAATTAGATGAAGCCAGCCTTCTCCCTCTGAGACCTACAGCTGATTTTCCTTCTGATTCTTCTGATCAGGATTCTGAAATTTCTGTTTCTTCTGATTACCAGGATTTGCCCTTATCCACCTGTGAGGATTCTGATGCAGAGGATTCCATTCCCTCTGCTTCCCCTCCAGAAGATTTTTCTTTTGGTGAAACCTTGCACACTCTTAGGGAGCATTTCCACTGGGAAAGCCAGGATTACTCTGACTCCAAAAAGAGGCTTAGGGAATTTTTACTCCTCCCTCAACATAGGCCTTTAACTATCCCTCCTGTTCTGGACATTGTAGATGACGCCTTCTTGGAATCTAGCCTGGCCCCAGACACTTTACCTCCAGCTCCAAAAAAACCTGAAAGATATTAGAGTACCTGACTCTCACAAGTTCCTCTTCAAGAATCCTACTGCGGATTCAGAGACCATTTTCCAAGGGCCAAAAGGCATTATTCTACTGCTGCCAAAAACCCTACCCCTTCTGATAGAGATTCCAAGGCCTTGGACAGATGGGGTAAGAAGGTATACACTTCTGCTACTTTGGCCATTAGGGCCTTAAATTGCCAGTTTCATATGTTAAAGTATCAGTAGCATATTATGGGACTACTTAAACAGAAAATTGTTGATTCCCGACTGTGCTGAACATAAAGAATTACAAGATTTAATGCATTCTGCTGAACAAGTTGGTAAACATACTTTGCAATGTAGTTTTGACTCTTTAGAAGCATTTTGCAGGGCTACTGTCACTGGGTCTGTACTTAGAAGGTATGCTGGGCTTAAGGATCAAAACTTGCCAGATCATGTTAAAGCTAAATTACTGGATACTCCCTTAAACCAAGACCGCCTGTTTGGCAACAAAGCAGAAGTAGTCTTAAAAAGATGGAGGAAAAAGCTAAATCTATGCAAACTGTTAAAGATTTCCTGCAAGTAAAGCCTCCCAGATTTAGTAGGCAGTGGTCTTCTAAGAAGTGGTATTTTCCAGTCTCTTCCAGGCCTTCTCATTCCAAACCCAGGAACAGCAGACCACCTAGGCTACAGTCTCAAGCTGCGTACAGGCCTAAGCAGTGGGGGGCTCCCACTTCCAAAGCTGGAAGTAGTAAGACACCCCACTATGGAAAAATGTCACAATGACTTAAACTTAACCCTTCCAGGCCCTGTTCAGCTGCCTACTCCCTTAGGAGGAAAGCTTGCCCTGCATGCAAAAAACTCTGAAGTCATTACCCAGGACAAATGGGTTTTAGATATAGTTTTCCAAGGATACAGACTCCACTTCCACACCTTACTAATCCCAAACGGTTGGCCAGACATACCCCCAAATCAGTGGGCAGAGGCTCAACAGCAGGTTCTCTTTCTTCTAAGTATCAAAGATATTCAACCTATCCCAGCAGAAGAAAGGGAACAAGGTTTTTACTCCAGACTTTTCCTGGTACCAAGAAAAGACAGCTCCTGGTGTCCTATCCTGGAGCTCTGTATTTTAAACACCTTTTTGGTAATCCCAAATTTCAAAATGCTAACACTTCAACAGCTGCTTCCTATGCTAGGCAAAGATGCCTGGTTGGCAACCTTAGACTTAAAGGAAGCTTACCTGCACATTCCATTAAGGGAACCTTGCAGGAAATAACTACGCATCAGAGCAGTCTCCATGCACTGTCAGTTCTCTGCACTTCCCTTTGACTTATCTACTGAGCCCAGAGTATTCACAAAGTGTCTAGCTCCAGCCATTGCATTTTGCAGGCAGAGAAATATTCAAATATACCCATACCTGGACGATAATCTGATTCAGGCAGAAAGCCAGGACATGCTATTAAAACATCTGGCATTTGTAAAGAAACTTCTAACCTCGCTGGGGTACACCATAAATGAAAAGAAATCCCATCTAGTACCCTGCCAACAGATTGTATTCCTGGGAGCAAGTTTGAACATAACTTCCCAGATGGTATACCTCATGTCAGAGAAACAAGTTTATTTGACAGCCTACTTCAAACTACTGGCCACAAAGACCCAGTTATCTGCAAGGAAAATCCAGCAAGCCCTGGGGTTCATGGCCTCTTGCATTTTACTAATTCCATATGCAAGACTGCATATGAGGAAACTACAATGGTATCTAAAAAGCCTATGGTGTCAACATTCTCAGGACCTGGAATCAGTGATTCCTATCATTCCTTGTATAAAGACAGAGATGTCCTTCAAGGATGCATCTGCAGTCCTAACATATGGGTTGTCCTGCCTCAGGCAGCCCCTCGGTCGGACGGATTCCAAAGTCTGGGTCTGGCCTCGGCTGATGTCGCACTTCACCCGACGTCATAGCTGCTGGGGTATAAAGGCATCAGCCGACGCCATTTTCCTCAGACTTTCTTGCCGCGTGGTGCCTGAAGCAGAAGCTGTTCGCAAGTGCCGGTCGGTCAGATCCAGAGATTTCTACTACCGAAGACTTCTAAAAAGCTAAGTACCCCGTTGGGGACTCTTTCTTGCCTCAGCCGATGTCAGACAAAGTAAATAATTGTTTAACTTGTGGGAAACAAATACCTCATAAGGATTTCCATTCTTACTGCCTTCCTTGTTTAGGCCCAGACCACGACGTATCAGCTTGTCTAGCCTGTGCTTCCTTCAACCGACGGACGCTTAGACGTCGGTCGGAGTTTGCAGAGGAGTTTTTTGGTCCTGCTTTTGCATACAAAATGCCGTCGGAGACTCCGACTACACAATTAGCTAAAAAGCGTAAGGAAAAGGACCGACACTCGCGGTCCGCGGTTTCGGCTGAAACCACGGTTAGGCCGACCGTGAGTGTCTCGGTTTCGGCTGAAACCGAGTCCTCGGTTCTTCCTTCGGCCGAAAGCATGCCTCCGATAGCCGAGGCCTCACAGAGCATGGCTGAATCTGCTACTGAAATTACCCCTACTGAAGCAGGCACCCAGGATTTATCAGATACTATTCCTTTAGACATATCTACCCTACACGTGGGGCTGCTAGACCCCCTGCATCTATGTCTATCAAGGCTTTTTCCAGGGCTAAAGCAGCTAAATCTTCTAAGGCCTTACCTGCTAAAACTCCCTCACACAGGCCTACCTCTAGTTCCCAAATGCTCAGCCTGGCTGAGGATCTCATTTCTTTGATCAGGGGATCTCAACCTCACCCAGACAGGGCCGCTCAACCCCCTCCAGATAAGAGGCCTAGAACTGAACCCCCCGGAACCTGTTTCTACAGACTATTCCTCGGATGACTCAGATATTTCAGACCCTCAGGAAGGCCCATATTCTCCTTATGAGGATTCTGATGCAGAAGACTCCATTCCTTCTGCTTCTCCACCTGAAGAATTTTCTTTTGGGGAAACCTTACATGCTATGAGGGAACACTTTCAATGGCAGGGCCAGGATTTTTCAGATTCAAGGAAAAGTCGAAGGACTTTTTTACATTTACCACAACATAGGCCTTTAGCCATTCCTCCAGTACTAACAGTTGTTGATGATGCATATAATGATGCCTGTACTGCCCCTGATTCTCTTCCTCCGGCCCCTGCCAAGCCTGACAGATATTACAGGGTCCCGGACACACACTACCATTTGTATAAGGCTCCTGTTGCAGATCCTGAGACCATTTCACAGGGCCCAAAAGCTGTGGCAGCTGCCTCTGCCAAAAACCCTCTCCCCTCTGAAAGGGAATCTAGAGCCTTAGAGAGGTGGGGTAAAAAAGTTTATACTTCTGCTACTCTTTCGGCCAGGGCCTTAAACTGTCAATTTCACATGATTCAGTACCAGGAATTTTTGTTAGACCAGCTAAATAAAAAACTGTCCTCTCCTGAACCTATAGACCGTAAGTCCCTTCAGGATTTGGTACATAACTCTCAGCAGGTCAGTAACCATTTCTTAAAATGTGGCTATGATGCACTGGAGGCTTCCTTTAGGTCAGCTATGACTGGAACAGTGATTAGAAGGCATGCCTGGTTAAAAGAACAATCCTTACCAGACCATGTTAAGTCAAAACTCCTAGATGCTCCTATGGAGAAACAAAGTTTGTTTGGCTCCCCTGCACAGCAGGTTCTAAAGAAGGTGGTAGAAAAAGCAAAATCTGTCCAAACAGTCAAGGATTTCTTACAGGTCCAACCTCCGAGGTTTAGCAGAAATTGGCCTTCGAAGAATTGGTCCTTTCCAGACACCTCCAGAGCACAGAGAGGCAGAAATAGACGCCCAAGAGGCAGAGGTCAATCCAGGGGTGCCTACTCGGGACGTCAGTGGCAGCCTAACAACCAGAGAAGTACTGCCACAGATTCAGCTACAACCACTTCCACAGGACAGACACAATGACTTGACTCTGATTCCGCCTACCAAGGAACAACTGGAAGCACCCTTGGGCGGAAAACTAGCCTTATTTTCAGTAAACTGGCATTACATTACAGGAGACAAATGGACTTTACAAACAATAGACAAAGGCTACAGGTTTCACTTCCACCCTCTACCAAAAAAGAGAGGAATGCCAAACCTACCACCAAGCCAAAAAACAAACGCTCTAAGACAAATCAACAACCTACTAAGGATGAGAGCTATAGAAAAGGTACCGCCTATGGAACAAGGCCAAGGATTTTACTCCAAACTTTTCCTTGTACCAAGAAAAGAAAATCAATGGAGACCTATTCTCGACCTGTCCGCTCTGAACACATACCTCATTGTCCCAAAATTCAAAATGCTGACCCTACAGCAACTTCTTCCCATGCTGGGCAAGGAGTCTTGCCTGGTGACTCTAGATCTCAAGGAGGCATACCTACACGTCCCTATATGACCAGATTGCAGAAGACACCTCAGAATGTCCTTCAAGGATGCATCTGCAGTCCTAACAAATGGGTTGTCCTGCCTCAGGCAGCCCTTCGGTCGGCCGGATTCCAAAGTCTGGGTCTGGCCTCGGCTGATGTCGCACTTCACCCGACGTCATAGCTGCTGTGAATTGGGTATAAAGGCATCAGCCGACGCCATTTTCCCCAGTCTTTCTTGCCACGTGGTGCCCGAAGCAGAAGCTGTTCGCAAGTGCCGGTCAGTCAGATCCAGAGATTACTACTACCGAAGACTTCTAAAAAGCTAACTACCCCGTTGGGGACTCTTTCTTGCCTCAGCCGATGTCAGAAAAAGTAAATAACTGTTTAACTTGTGGGAAACAAATACCTCATAAGGATTTCCACTCTTACTGCCTTCCTTGCTTAGGCCCAGACCACGACGTAGCAGCTTGTCTAGCCTGTGCTTCCTTCAATCGACGGACACTTAGACGTCGGTCGGAGTTTGCAGACGAGTTTTTCGGCTCCTCTTTTGCTTACAAAATGCCGTTGGATACTCCGACTTCACAATTAGCTAAAAAGCGTAAGGAAAAGGACCGACACTTTTTTCAAAATGCTGACCCTACAGCAACTTCTTCCCATGCTGGGCATGGAGTCTTGGCTGGTGACTCTAGATCTCAAGGAGGCATACCTGCACGTCCCTATACGACCAGATTGCAGAAGATACCTCAGATTTCTTGCAGGATCAGAGCATTATCAATTCTCAGCATTGCCCTTTGGCTTATCTACTGCGCCCAGAGTATTCACGAAATGCCTGGCATCAGTAATTGCTCATTGCAGGCTTCAGGGAATTCAGATTTATCCATACCTGGATGACTGCCTAATACAAGCGGACAACAAGACCAAATTAACAAAAGATTTGGAAAAGGTTATACAACTACTGCAAGCCCTGGGATACACAGTCAGCATGAAAAAGTCAAGGCTGGTACCATCCCAAAGGATAACATTCTTGGGTGCAGAACTGGACACTTCAAATCAGATGGCATTTCTCACAGCAGAAAAGCAAAAGCAACTACCACTCTATTTCATGGCATTAACAACACAGAACCAGCTTACAGCAAGGAAAGTCCTGCAAGCCCTGGGTTACATGGCATCCTGTATAATATTGATTCCACATGCCAGACTGCATATGAGGAAGTTGCAATGGTACCTAAGGAATTTATGGTCTCAACACAAGCACAGTCTAGAAGCCCAGATTCCAATAATTCCATGCCTGAAGCAAGAATTCCTGTGGTGGGCTCAGGCCTGTCAGTTGAACAGAGGACTGCCTTTCCACAAGCCTCACCCAAGCCAGACTATCACCACGGACGCCTCAGGCCTCGGTTGGGGGGCACACATGGTGGACAAGTGTATACAAGGCCTATGGACACAAGACCAGCTGAACCTACACATAAATCAAAAAGAGATGCTGGCAGTGAAACAGGCAATTCAGACATTCAGACCGTTTCTTCAACAGGGTCATTTGCTGATAAGGACGGACAACACCACAGTCATGTGGTATATCAACAAACAAGGAGGCACACACTCATATCCTCTATGCCGGATGGCAATGGACCTGTGGAATGTGGCCCTGAACCTCAACATTCAGCTCCAGGCCATATTTGTGCCAGGAAAAGAAAATATACTAGCAGACACCTTAAGCAGAACTACCACGGATGCCCACGAATGGATGCTGCATCCAGACATCTTCAAATCCATTACAAAGAAATGGGGACTACCAGAGATAGACCTGTTCGCATCCCCTCACAACCACCAATTGAGGAAATTCTGCACAAGGACATACCACCCACTTGCTTGGAAGGTGGACTCCCTCTCCTTCAGTTGGGAAAACCTGAAAGCATATGCATTCCCACCTCTTCCTTTGATGCACAAAGTGCTACTGAAGATCAAAGAAGATCACCCAAAGATCATCCTGATAGCTCCAGACTGGCCGAGGCAGCATTGGTACCCACTACTGAGGAGTATGTCTCGGACACACGCATGGCCTCTACCTCTAGTTCCTTTACTGCTAACACAGAACAACTTCAAGATCCTACATCCAAACTTGAAAACACTGCAGCTAGCTGCTTGGAATATTACATAAAACAAAATAACACAGATTTATCTCAGAGGGTTAAAGACATTATCCTGGAGGCTCGCAGGCCCTCCACAAGGAAGACTTATTCAGCCAAATGGAAAAGATACCTCATTTGGAGTGCAGCAAAAGGAGAAAATGTATCATTAGCAAACATAGCTAACATCCTGGAATATTTAGCAGAACTTTTCCACAATGGCCTGTCTTACTCCTCCATTAAGATTCATGCATCAGCAATTTCAGCAGAATACAACATGGATCCTCCAGTCTTCTCTCATCCTCTACTCCGGCAGTTCCTGAGAGGAATTAAAAATGTAAAGCCTCCAAGGAAGCCACCTTTGCCTACATGGGACCTTAACTTTGTGCTGGAAAAGTTAACACTTCCCCCTTTCGAACAAGCAGCAACAGCAGAATTACAGTTCTTATCTTGGAAAACTGCTTTCCTGCTTGCAATCACTTCAGCAAGAAGGGTTTCTGAATTACAGGCATTAATGGCAGTACAGCCCTTCCTTATCTTCCATCAGGATAGAGTGTCCTTGAGAACTAACCCTACTTTTATGCCAAAAGTGGTCTCCAGGGTATCATTGAACCAAGCAATCCACCTACCAACATTCTTCCCCAACCCACAGAACAGGGGGGAAAGACTACTACATACCTTGAATGTGCACAGGCAATTGCGCTACTATCTGGACAGAACCAAGAACAATAGAAAAACTGATCAGCTTCTGGTAGCATATGCAACAGGAATGGAAGGAAAAGCAATTTCAAAACAGACAATCTCAAAATGGATAGGAAATTGCATTAGATTTTGTTACTCTTTTCATGGAAAGACAACTCCAAAAGACATCAGACCTCACTCCACAAGGGCTACAGCCACTACTACAGCTTTCTTACGAGGAGTGGCTACCAAAGACATTTTAGAAGCTGCTACTTGGAGCTCCGTGCATACATTTGCCAAGCATTATAACCTACCTTTATACTCCAGATCCCGAGCAGGTTTTGCAACTGCTGTTTTGCAAGGGATCTTAACTACACCATAATCATCTTAGTGCCTCCTCTCCCAGTTTGGCTATGGTAATCTACCCATTTGTTAGGACTGCAGATGCATCCTTGAAGGACATAGTACAGTTTTGTACCTACCATAAATGTAGATGTCCGAGAGGTATGCATCTGCAGTCAGGATTACCCACCCTCCTCCCCTCTGTGGTACTCCTAGGGTATTTGCCCATCTTGTAGCTAGCTGGGGGAATCTATTATGGTGTATTTGTTTGTATATATGTATATACATGTTTATTTTTGTTTGTTCTCTACTGTTTGGAATCATTTACATTTATCCAAATTTAGCCTTCCTAGAGGGCACCTGGCATCTGGGGCAAGAAACACTGAGGAAAATGGCGTCGGCTGATGCCTTTATACCCAATTCACAGCAGCTATGACGTCTGGTGAAGTGCGACATCAGCCGAGGCCAGACCCAGGCTTTGGAATCCGGCCGACCGAAGGGCTGCCTGAGGCAGGACAACCCATTTGTTAGGACTGCAGATGCATACCTCTCGGACATCTGCATTTATGGTAGGTACAAAACTGTACTTTTCTTGCAGGATCAGAGCATTATCAATTCTCAGCATTGCCCTTTGGCTTATCTACTGTGCCCAGAGTATTCACGAAATGCCTGGCATCAGTAATTGCTCATTGCAGGCTTCAGGGAATTCAAATTTACCCATACCTGGACGACTGCCTAATACAAGCGGACAACAAGACAAAATTAACAAAAGATTTGGAAAAGGTCATACAACTGCTGCAAGCCTTGGGATACACAGTCAACATGCAAAAGTCAAGACTAGTACCATCCCAAAGGATAACATTCTTGGGTGCAGAACTGGATACATCAACACAGATGGCCTATCTCACAGAAGAAAATCAAAAGCAACTACCAGTCTATTTCATGACACTAACAACCCAGACTCAGCTGACTGCAAGGAAAGTCTTGCAAGCCCTGGGTTACATGGCATCCTGCATAATATTGATTCCGCATGCCAGACTGCATATGAGAAAGTTGCAATTGTACCTAAGGAATGTATGGTCTCAACACAAGCACAGTCTAGAAGCCCAGATTCCAATTATTCCATGCCTGAAGCAAGAATTCCTGTGGTGGGCTCAGGCCTGTCAGTTGAACAGAGGTTTGCCTTTCCACAAACCTCATCCAAGCCAGACCATCACCACGGACGCCTCAGACCTAGGCTGGGGGGCACACATGGTGGACAAGTGTATACAAGGCCTATGGACCCAAGACCAGCTGAATCTACACATAAATCAAAAGGAGATGCTGGCAGTGAAACATGCAATCCAGGCATTCGGACCATTCCTTCACCAAGGCCACCTGCTGATAAGGACGGACAATACCACAGTCATGTGGTACATCAACAAACAGGGAGGTACACACTCATATCCTCTATGCCGGATGGCAATGGACCTGTGGAATGTGGCCCTGAATCTCAACATTCAACTCCAGGCCAGATTTGTACCAGGAAAAGAAAATTCACTAGCAGACACCTTAAGCAGAACTACCACGGATGCTCACGAATGGATGCTGCATCCAGATATCTTCAAAACCGTAACAAAGAAATGGGGACTACCAGAGATAGACCTGTTCGCCTCCCCACACAACCACCAATTGAAGAAATTCTGCACAAGAGCATACCACCCACTTGCTTGGAGGGTGGACTCCCTTTCCTTCAGCTGGAAAAACCTGACAGCATATGCATTCCCACCTCTTCCTTTGATGTACAAAGTCCTACTGAAGATCAAAGAGGATCAGCCAAGGGTAATCCTGATAGCTCCAGACTGGCCGAGGCAACATTGGTACCCGCTACTGAGAAGCATGTCTCGGACACACGCATGGCCTCTACCTCTGTGTCACTTACTTCTAACACAACAACTACAAGATCCTACATCCAAACTTAAAAACACTGCAGCTAGCTGCTTGGAATATTGCATAAAACAAAATAACCCAGATTTATCTCAGAGGGTTAAGGACATTATCCTGGAGGCTCGCAGACCCTCCACAAGGAAGACTTATTCAGCCAAATGGAAAAGATACCTCATTTGGAGTGCAGCAAAAGGAGAAAATGTCTCATTGGCAAACATAGCAAACATCCTGGAATACTTAGCAGAACTGTTCCATAATGGCCTGTCCTACTCCTCCATTAAGATTCATGCATCAGCAATTTCAGCAGAGTACAACATGGATCCTCCTGTCTTCTCTCATCCTCTACTCAGGCAGTTCCTGAGAGGAATCAAAAATGTAAAGCCTCCAAGGAAACCACCTTTGCCTACATGGGATCTCAACTTTGTGCTGGAAAAGTTAACACTTCCCCCTTTTGAACCAGCAGCAACAGCAGACTTACAGTTCTTATATTGGAAAACTGCTTTCCTGCTTGCAATCACTTCATTACAGGCATTAATGGCAGTACAGCCCTTCCTTATCTTCCATCAGGATAGAGTGTCTCTGAGAACTAACCCTACTTTTATGCCAAAAGTGGTCTCCAGAGTATCATTGAACCAAGCGATTCATTTACCTACATTCTTCCCCAACCCACAGAACAGGGGGGAAAGACTACTACATACCTTGGATGTGCACAGACAATTACGCAACTACCTGGACAGGACTAAGACCAACAGAAAAACTGACCAGCTTCTGGTAGCATATGCAACAGGAATACAAGGAAAAGCAATTTCAAAACAGACAATCTCAAAATGGATAGGAAATTGCATTAGATTTTGCTACTCTTTTCATGGAAAGACAACTCCAGAAAATATCAGGCCTCACTCCACAAGAGCTACAGCCACCACTACAGCTTTCCTACGAGGAGTGGCTACCAAAGACATTTTAGAAGCTGCTACTTGGAGCTCCGTGCATACATTTGCCAAGCATTATAATCTTCCTTTATACTCCAGATCCCGAGCAGGCTTTGCAACTGCTGTTTTGCAAGGGATCTTAACTACACCATCTTTATCTTAGTGCCTCCTCCCCCAGTTTGGCTATGGTATTCTACCCATATGTTAGGACTGCAGATGCATCCTTGAAGGACATAGTACAGTTTTGTACCTACTATAAATGTAGATGTCCGATAGGTATGCATCTGCCGTCAGGATTACCCACCCTCCTTCCCCTCTGTGGTATTCCTAGGGTACTTACCCCTCTTTTAGCTAGCTGGGGGAATCTATTATGGTGTATTTGTTGTATATATGTATATATATATATATATATATATATATATATATATATCTTTTTTTTTTTTTGCTCTCTACTGTTTGGAATTATTTGCATTTATCCAAATTTAGCCTTCCTAGAGGGCACCTGGCATCTGGGGCAAGAAACACTGAGGAAAATGGCGTCGGCTGATGCCTTTATACCCCAGCAGCTATGACGTCGGGTGAAGTGCGACATCAGCCGAGGCCAGACCCAGACTTTGGAATCCGGCCGACCGTGGGGCTGCCTGAGGCAGGACAACCCATATGTTAGGACTGCAGATGCATACCTATCGGACACTACATTTATGGTAGGTACAAAACTGTACTTTCCTTTGGTGGGCAGTGGCCTGCCACCTCAACAAGGGGCTCCCTTTCAAACTACCCCCTGCTGCCCAAACCCTGACTACAGACTCATCAGACTATGCATGGGGGGCTCACTTGGCAGGGCGGTGCATTCAGTGCAAATGGAGAACGAGTCAGATGCACCTGCATGTCAACCAAAAAGAAATGTTAGCTGTACAGAATTCCTCGACAGCCTTCCAGAACCACATCCTTCCAGGACAATTATTGGTAAATACAGACAACACCACAGTTATGTGGTACATAAACAAGCAGGGGGGACCCACTCGTACGCTCTCTGCAGACTAGCCATGGCTCTGTGGAACACAGCCTTGAGCTACCAAGTGCACCTACAAGCAAAATTCCTGCCAGGCAAGCTAAATTCACTGGCAGATGACTTAAGCAGAAATGTCATGGATCCACACGAATGGAAACTGGAACCAAAAATATTCAACCTCTTGAGGAACAAATGGGGGACTCCAGAGACAGACCCGTTTGCCTCTCCCCAGATCTACTAATTGGACAAATTCTGCACAAGGACTCCCCACAGTCAAGCTTGGAAAGTGGATGCCCTGTCCTTTACCTGGGAAAGCCTCTCGGTTTATGCCTTTCCCCCTCTGCCTCTCCTCTCGAAGGTTCTGCTAAAGGTCAAACAGGACAAACCAATGACAATTCTTATTGCACCAGACTGACCTTGGTACCCCCTCTTGCATAGCATGTTACTGCTGGATCCATGGCACCTACCTCAGACACCTTCCCTGCTGTCCCAGCAGGCGGGCCAGATTCTGCACCCTCAGCTTCAAACCCTGAACCTTGCAGCCTGGCTAATTCCTTGAGCTCTCCAAAAACATCCCTCAGTAAGTAGGTGCTAGAGATCATTCTGGAAACAAGGAGGCCTAGTACTAGAAAATCCTATGCTGAAAAGTGGAAAAGATACTGTTCCTGGAGCCAGACTCTGGGTGAGCACAACAGTGCCCAGCTTACCTAATATTCTTCAGTACTTAACAGAAATACTCCACAAGGGCCTATCCTTCTCGTCAATTAAAATTCATGCCTCTGCCATTTCAGCACATTACAATACTGAACCTCCCCTCTTCTCTCACCCCCTGCTAAAACGATTCCTCAGAGGGGCTAAAAATTTTAGACCCCCCCCCCCCCAGGCAAGCCCCTACTCCAGCCTGGGACCTTAGCTTTGTATTGGAAAAGTTTTACTCTCTTTCCTTTTAAACCAGCTGCAACTGCAGAGTTGAAATTCCTCTCTTGGAAAATGGCCTTCCTTCTAGCCAGCACTTTAGCAAGACGTGTGTCTGAATTACAGGCCCTTTTGGCAGTGGAGCCCTTCATTATATTCCATGCAGACAGTGTTTCCCTCAGGACCAGTCCTTCCTGTATGCCCAAGGTGGTGTCTAGTGTGGCCCTAAATCAGTCCATTCATTTGCCTACTTTCTTTCCTAATCCACAAAACAAAGGAGAACGAATATTGCACTCTTTGGACGTGCACAGATAACCTAGATTTTATTTGGACAGGACTAAGCCTCTCAGATAATCTGAACAGCTGCTAGTTGGCCTTGCTGCAGGGGCAGAGGTGAAGGCCATTTCAAAGCAAACCATTTCTAAATGGATAACCCATTGCATTCATTTCTGCTATAAGCAACTTGGAAAACCTACCCCACAGGGGATAAGATCGCATTCCACCAGGGCTGCATCTACCTCTACAGCCTTTCTCAGAGGTGTCCCTACCAGGGACATCCTAGAAGTTGCTACCTGGAGCTCTGTTCATACCTTCACCAAGTATTACTGCATGCCTATTTTTTCTAAATCCAGAACTGGTTTTTCCACTGCAGTCTTGCAGGGCTTAATAGCTCGTCCTAATGCTCTCTAACTTCCTCCTCCCTTCCTTAGCTTTGGGAATCTACCCAAATGTAATGACTGCAACAGTGAAACACGAAGAACATAGTACAGTTGTGTACACTTACCATAAATGTAGAGGTTCGAGTGTATTTACTGTTGCAGTCCTGGTTACCCTCCCTCCAGCCCCGACTTCTCTTGACTCTACCTTTCCTTCTTGTTTGGTGTATTTGAGATTTATGGTGTATTTGCTTTTTGTTGGAGGTGTAGCATAATATATGATTGCTTCCCATTATGGAGACACCTGACATCTGGGGCAAGAAAAACTGATGTAATGGCGTCTGCTGAATGTTTTATACCCCTGACCTGACGTCATGGAAGAAGAGAGAGCCATCCGGCACAGGGATCCAAGACTTTGATATTCAGGCCGGCTGAGGGCTACCTGCAGGCAGATAACCCAAATGTAATGACTGCAACAGTGAATACACTCCAACATCTACATTTATGGTAAGTGTACACAACTGTACTTTTTGAAAGAGTGCATTTGGGGCTGCTGAGGGTTTTTGTTATATGTACTTCATCTAGGAGGTGTTTGTGATTTAGGAAGGTTACATTTAAGTATCTCAGCATATGTAGATCTATATGTCTGCTTTGAATTTTGTGTGATGGGTGCAGCGTGTATATGACAACCTTATTGACATTGAGTACCTTTACGTGAGAGCTATGCCTCCATTGACATTGTGTAAATACAACTCTCAAATACCATATCAGTTTGTTTGAGAATTAACTGGTTTTCGGTAAAGAAGAGGCAATTTCTTCATTGCCTCTGGATGCCCATATTCACCAAACTGGTAACGGAGATGGTGGGAAAGTTTATAACCATGCCAACAGACCCTATTTTATTGATTCGATAGCTGTCGTGAGAATATAAAGCATTGTCAGGAGTGTTTGGTTTGCAAATCTGGGGACAGTGCTTGTCACTGCAAACTAGTTGTCCCGTCTGCAGCTAGGTATTGGAGAAATTTCAGTCGGCGACTCTAAAGACTCTGGAGAGTCTATTGTCAACTATACTGTCTATTTCAAAAGTGTCTATGCACCTTCTCTCCAACATGGCCGATGGCATATCTCGAGCTTCTGGCAGTGGCATTGCCATGCACTTGCACACTTGGTTGCAATTATGTAATTTTTTGAACTGCTTTAACTCATTCACTCCAGTGGAGCTCAGGATGTTTGCACTGTAACTTCCAATGGGCAGAGCCTAAGATTTTTGACAGAATAAAATTATGTCCTCACGTTTCAAACAAATGTTCATATCTCTGGAACCATAGGGGTTATGAAAGCAATATAAATGGCAAACACTTCAGCTCAAACTATTTTTATAGTTGTAGTATTCTTCAAGTTCTAGGTCTTGAACTGAATTTTATAAGTCACAGTAACTATTATTACATTTGTAATATTTTGTAAGCAACTTACAATATCTTAGCAACTACTCAAGTTATACACATACTGTCAGCAGCATTTTAGTCTAGCTGACAGCTTTATGTATGAGGTTAAGGAGTTCTGTCTGTATTACTTGGTTGTTGAGATATTTAGAAAAATGTAAAAATTATCTCTATATAAATCAGTATCATAAAAACAAGTTTGTATCTATTTACTTGTATTAGACAGAGGTCAAATATTAATGCAGTTGAGTTTGCTATTGTGTAAGCTTTAAGATGAAATCTTTTAAAGCCTTGTACATAGCATGGTTTTGGAATTACTGATGCAGATATGAACAAGCAATATTTGACTGCTACAAGTGTTAGTAGGAGTTAACTGCAGATGCACCTGGAGGCGTCACTCAGATGTAATGTGTTAAGACGTACTTTGTCATCACCCATATTAACGGTTACTCTCTTTTTGGTCCAAAAGTCAGACATATAAACCAGAAGTGAACAGGACAAAAACACTCTGCTGGTGGCAGTTACGTTTGTTAGACATGTTTCAGAACTGCAGGCTTTATTCTAGGTAGCTGTGTTTGAGTTTCCACAGGGATAGGGTTTCCCTTAGTACCGATTCCTCTTTTTTGCCTAAGGTAGCATTAGAGTCTACTTTGAATGAGCTTGTTCATTTACTTGCATTTTTTCCTGAACTTCTCTAATAAAGGGAAATATTTGCTACATTGTTTAGGTGTTCATAAACAACTGAAATAGTTGCTGGACAGGACCAAAACCTTCAAGAAATTGGAACAGTTATTTGTTTCTTTTTCCTAGGACTGGCTGGGCAAGCCAGTCTTCAAAACAACCCTATGCAAATGGCTATCTGATTGCATTTCTTTTGGGTATAATTTGAAAGGAAAATCATTTGCTAGCAGAACCTAAAGGTTATTCTACAAGAGTAGTGGCTACTTCTTTGGCCATTTTGTCCAGAGCTTCTGTTGATATTTATTTTACTGCTGCTTTAGCTACTACTTACACTTTTCTGTCTCATTGCAAATTGGATGTATAGTCAAAGCCTAGGACTTCCTTTAGTTCCATCGTTCTCAGGGATGATCTCTCCTATGGCCTCCCTGGGATGATACGTGGTTGGAGACTTTGTCCCACAGGTTAAAGCCGGACAGAAAAGACAACATTGGATATGAACGTTATGTACTTAACATAATGATAGATCCATGTTGTCTGTTTCCATCTGGTTCAACCATCCAACCTTGCTATACCCCTCCTTCAGTTGTTAGGACCGAGACAGCAGACTGGCCATGATGTTGGGGGGGGGGGGATTCCCATTCCTATTCCTATTCCTTAATGGGATCCTATTCAAGATCCTGGATTGTTTGCTTCCTTTGTTTCATATCTGTGGGAATTGCGAACTCTGTCTGAAGTAGCTAGTAGGGCACAAGACATTATGGGTAGAGGAGGGTGGAGCTCCAGATTGAAGTCTTTTGGAATGGGTGGCATCAAGTCAGAGTTGGATGCTATAACCACAGATCTATAGTTATGGTAAGTGCACAACTTTCATTTGGCCAACAGAGGCTAAGAGAACAGCTGCAGTAGCAAAGAAAAAAGGATTAGAGGCACTCAACCAACTTCTGGAAAGTGATTCTGGAAATGGCACAAAGAAACTCAGGTTGCAAAGCAAAGAACAGAAAGATAAAGAAGACCGTCGTCAGACACCCTCCATAAGGAATACCAACAACCTGCTCATCAGTTCATAGGATGTCAAAGGTAGATAGTGCTTCCATCAACTTCTGAGTGAGGAAAACCCCACAGAAGCTATCCTACCCCATACAGAACCTACAGTGAAAAGGGAAGAAAAACTCACCCTGGCAGAAATAAGAACAACACTAAGGAAAATTGTCATTGGAAAGCAGCAGGCTCATGAAGTTATAGCAGATATGATCCAGATGTTGGGTTAGTTAGGGGAGAAATGGCTCAGAATGGTGCTCTGTAGCAGTATGGAGAGCAAGGTGACTGAAAAATAGTGTACAAGAACAAAGGTGATATTCTGACCTATGGACTGCATAGATGTGTCAGACTTGTGTCACACTGAGTGTAAGTGCTGGAGCAGGTGATTGATAAACGACTATACAGAGTTGTAGAAAGCAAGTTGGGAGAGTAACAGTTCGGATTTGGGTCAGGATGCAGCACAACTGACCCAATATTTGCAGTGATGCAAACAGTTGAAGTAGCTAGAGGTGAGGAATGAGCATTCCTGGACTTGGAGAAAACATATGCCATGGTCCAAAGCAAGCTGATTTGGAAATTCCTGCAGTGGGTTAGAGTCCCAGTAACATTGGTGGAATTGGTGTAGGCTATGTACAGGAATGCAATGGCACAAGTACAAACAGTGTTCAGACTCACAGAAGGGTTCCCAGTAGGAGTGAGTGACCTTCAGTGTTCATCTCTGAACCCACTCTTATTCATACTGGTGATGAACTACGTTAACAAGTAGGTCGGAGAATACAGACTAACAAAACTGCTGCATGCAGATGATGTAACATTATAAACAGACTGCTTAATGAAGTCCCTGAGATGGGTAATAGAATGCACACAGATGAAGAAATGAGGACCAAGCAGAAGCCAAATTAGCTTCAATAGCATTATTCGAGCACTTGTATTGGAAAGCATAAGACAATCTGGTGAAGAAGCTTTGTGAGAGATGGGAAGAATGCAGGAGGAAACGAAAGCATCCAGTGAAGTGAGGGATGAACTGTGTGAGAGAAGAAGCTAGTAGAGTGGCACTGAATCAAAAAAGATGCAATGGTGGTTGCAACGTCCTGACTCTGTATGGAAAATGGAAGAGGGGAAATGATAATGCTGATTGTGACAATGACTACTATGAGAAGTATCGTTTAGGAGTATGCTTAGGCTATAGCTGTGAAATGAGACTGGTAAAAATGCCTTACCTGTGCTGATATGCCATTAAATTTATGTTTGTAAATTATAACTATATACTTCGAATGGGAAAGTATGGAATTCTGTGAAGAAAGGAAATAGCTTTATGAAATGATTGATTCTCCCCTGAGTCTGTCACTTCGGATATGGATTTGGATGAATCGGAAGGGTCCCCGAGATCCCCCTCTGAAGATGTTTCCTTTTCGGACATCCCAGAAATGCTTAGGCAGAGGGGGAACTGGACTGCCCTAGCTCCTACTGAGAACGAATCCGTATTCCTAGATGCGTTTGGTTCCCGCCCTTCCACCTCCTGGGTGTCTCCGCCGTTCGATCCACTAATGTCTGTAGTGCTAGAAGGGCTTGGTCAGCCCCGGATAGAGTGGAACCAACCCTGAGGAAGCCCGGCAAGTTTATTACTGCACCCCCTGACAAACAATTCCTTAGCAAGTGTGTTCCCGTGGATGCCATGGTAGTAGCATCGGCCACTAAAAAGGAATTAGCGGAAACTTCTTCCTCTGTCCATCCTCCTAACAAGGAGTCTAGGACTATGGACAGATATGGGAAGTGAATGTTTGCTTCAGCGACCTTTTCCATGAGGTCACTGAATTACTTATGCCATTTTTCCAGGCTTCAGAGTGATCTCCTAAAAGAGCTTGGAGATACCCTCCAGGATCAATCAGCTGAAGGGGTTCAAGCTAAAGTAGCTTCTCAGCTGGCGACCCTTAATTCAGTGGTTAACTCCTCCATGAGGCTCATTTCCTATGCAGCCGATGTTGTGAGTAGAGCCGCAGGCACAGGCGTGGCCCTTAGGAGACACGCATGGATGCGGCTCTGTGATTTTGCGGAGCCCTTTAGAGCGTCATTCACCAACACCCCCTTTGACGGTTCATTTCTCTTTGGACCACAGGTGAAGGACACTCTCACTAGGTGTGAACAGGAAGGCAAGACTCTCTCTGCCGTGGGAGTCAGTTTTTCCACTCCATCCAGACCATATCCCAAAGGTCAGAAGAGTGGAAAAATGTGGTTTTGGAAATCCCAGGAAGCCTCGCCTGATACACGTAGTGACTTTTCCTACAGGGGCAGAGGAGGAAATAACAGACGCCGCCTTCGAGGCAGAGGGGGTCCGCAGAACCAGAGCAGCAGAGAATCTTTTTCTGACAAGCCCTTCCAGCATCCCTGAAGGGTTGCCCGACTGCCCGCCTCTGGAGGCAGTCGGGAGGAAGACTTTGCCTGGCAAGACATTACGCGAGACAAATGGGTACACTTAATCATATCTGGAGGCTATGTAATTCCCTTCTTCCAGTCTCCTCTGTCATCAAGCAAATCCCCCCCAGATGTTCCACCCAGTCTGAGGGCCCAAGCAGTTATAGAAATTTCAAGACTGCTAGAAAAAAAGAGTCATCCAGGAAGTCCCGGCAGACCTACTCTGATCCGGAACTTACTCAAGGTTCTTTTTGGTACCAAAAAAGACAGGGAACTGGAGACCAATTTTGGATCTCAGCAGACTAAACAAGTCTGTTCATAGAACAAGGTTTCAGATGGTCACGCTTCAGTCTATTCTACCCTTTTTGGGTCAGGACAATTGGATGTGCTCAATAGATCTCCAGGATGCATACTATCACATCAAGATGGACAGGCGCTCCAGGAGATTCCTTCGCTACCCGCTGGGAGCCAGTCTCATCAGTTCAGAGCTCTGCCCTTTGGTCTCACCACAGCCCCCAGGGTGTTCACCAAATGTATGGCAGTGGTCACGGCTCACCTGAGACATCAAGGATTCCAGGTGTTTCCTTATCTAGACGACTGGCTCCTTACTGCTACTGCCAGGTATTAACTTCTTCAAGCCAGGGGACTATACAGTCGCAATCTGTGCCCAGTTAGGCATTATCATAAATTTCGAAAAATCTGCCTTGTTGCCCTGTCAATCTGTTACCTATATAGGAGCAGATCTAGATACAAAAAGTATGTCCGCAAGACTACCGCCGGACATGGTGGCCACGATTCGGCAGCGAGTTCATATCCTCATGCAATGCAAAAAGGTACAAGTCTGGTTGGTCCTTCAAACTCTGGGTTCTATAGTGGCGGCAATTCTTCTGATACCTCTAGCCCGCTTTCACATGAAAATCCTTCAGTGACTCAACTTCACATAGTGGTCCTTTCAACAATTCTCCATGTCTCCCATGATCATGATTACAGAAACTTGCACAAGACACCTTTCCTGGTGGATGGTCTCCCCGCTAGTGTCTCAGGGCAGACCATTCATCGAACCCCCTCCGGTTGCCACAGTGACCCCGGATGCCTCACTGATGGGGTGGGGGGGCATTATCAGGGCATGACAGTCCAAGGCATATGGCAACCTCACGAGTACCATCTGCACATAAATGTCTTGGAGATGAGAGCCATGCTACTAGCGTTGCAAGCACTTTAGGACTCCCTCCCTCCTGGGACCATTGCAATTCAGACGGACAACATGTCAGTAGTGTGGTACATCAACAAGCAGGGTGGAACCAGGTCCTACCCCCTATGTCGAGAAGCACTCAGACTCTGGCAGTGGGCTATTTCCTCCCAACGATTTTTGATTGCAACATACATCCCAGGGAAGTCCAACGTCGTAGCGGACAGGCTCAGCAGAGCTATTCCCATGCCTCACGAGTGGTCTCTGAATCAGGTAGTTGCAGATCTCATCTTCCGTAAATGGGTGCCAGCCTTGCTGCGATCTGTTTGCAACCCCCTTCGACAGCAAATGCAGCAACTATTTCTCCCTTCTGCCGCTTCCTGGTCATCCTCCCAGAGATGCTCTAGTCCACAATTGGCCTCAGAGACTTCTTTATGCCTTCCCGCCTTTTTCTCTTATACCCAAACTCATACAGAAAGCAATATTGTTGGGTTGCAAAATGATCCTCATTGCTCCTTACTGGCCTCGACAGATTTGGTTTCTGTTCCTGCACCGTTACCTCCTCGAGCAGCCCTGGACCCTGGATCCTATTCCAGACCTGTTGATTCATCAATCAGGAGAGCTGCATCGATCCCTCCAGACACTCCAGCTCACAGCTTGGTTGATCCAATCCAGACACTCCAGCTCACAGCTTGGTTGATCCAATCCAACCCTAGCCAGGCTTCCCAGCATTTCCCCGGCAGTGCGTGAAATTATTGTATCCTCTCACAAATCGGCTACTAGGAAGACGTATGCTAGCAAATGGAAACGTTTCTCTTATTGGGCAGAAGCTAGGAACATAGATCCCTTTTCAGCCCCAGTTCACGAAATCTTGGAATTCCTAACTGAACTTTTTCACTCTGGGTCCGCTTCTGCCACAATCAGGGTTCAACTAGCGGCCATATCTAACTATCATGTTGGCTTTTCTAATCTAAATATCATGTCTCATAAGTTGTGTAAAGCCTTTCTTAGAGGGACTACTCTCCTTAGGCCCCCAGTGAGAGATCCCCCTCCTCCTTGGGACCTTAATTTGGTACTAACCTCCTTGATTATACCCCCTTTTGAACCAACAGCTTCCTGCTCCCTTAAGTTTCTATCTTGGAAAACTCTCTTTCTGGTAGCTATTACCTCAGCCAGACGTGTATCGGAACTTCAAGCACTAAGCGTTCGTTCTCTGTACTTAGTCTTTCACAAGGAGAGGGTAGCACTGAGAACTAATCCATCCTTCCTTCCTAAAGTGTGCTCAGAAAATAATCTAAACCAATCCATAGACCTTCCAGTATTCTTCCCTAACTACACCAACAAGGCAGAATACAAGTTACAATTTTGGATGTTCATAGACCACTGCGTTTTTACCTGCATAGAACGAAGGATATAAGGAAGTTGGACCAACTCTTCCTTTCTTATGCTAGGGACAAACAAGGTTTCCCAGTTTCCAAAGTGACCCTGTCCAGGTGGTTGTCTCACATTATCACTTTCATTTATCAACTAAGAAACAAAGAATTGTCTGCCAAACCGAAAGGCCATTCTACTAGGCCTTTGGCCACTTCTGTAGCCTTCCAGTCTAGGTTGCCCATGGACTCTATTTGTGCCGCGGCCACATGGGCAAACCCTCATACCTTTATTTCTCATTACAAGTTAGACGTGGCCTCCAGGAATAGAGCTAACTTTGGTTCCACTGTTCTGAAGAGTCTGTGCCAATGAGTCACCCAGAATAATAGGTGCTAGGGACGCTGTCCCAACAAGCAAGAAACAAAGGCGAGATAGACAACTTAACATAAAGAAGTTATGTAACTACCATAATGTTCCATGTTGTCTTCATCTCGCCTTCTTTCTTGCGTCCCACCCTCCATCCCCCTGTCCTGTTGGACCGAGAGGAGTCTAGGTTTCACTGGCTGAGTATTTTCTGGTTTGTTTCCTCTACTGACTTAGTGAGTATAACAGATATGCCCAACCTGTTAGCTTGGTCAGATTATTCTTGCTATGTCTGGGGTTAGCTATTACAAACGAGATTTGGTAGCTAGCGCTAGGCATCATGTGATAAGGAGTAGCCTCGAGCCAGTAAACAGCTCTTGAGCTATAGAAGATGGCCGAGTCGGAACCGAGGGTCAGCTCCGATCCCAACAAGCAAGAAAGAAGGCGAGATGAAGAAACTAACATGGAACGTTATGGTAAGTACATAACTTCTTTTTGTCCTAGCTGATCTCCCAGGCTTGAAGACATCTGCTTCCTTAGAGGTGCCTTAGCACCCCCTGGCTGTGACATCTACAGCTGATGATACTTTTCGCATTTTTCTGTTGGAGGCCACCACACCACTGGCCTCTAGCATTTTCTTTTGAGTTGAAACCTCTTTGCCCATATTCTGGTTGGGTTCTGGCTCCCTGGTATTTGTTTCCAACACCTGTTTTGTTGATGTCCTTCAAGGATGCATCTGCAGTCATAACAAATGGGTTGTCCTGTCGTCAGGCAGCCCTTCGGTCGTCCGGATTCCAAAGTCTGGGTCCGGCTTCGGCTGATGTCGCACTTCACCCGACGTCATCTCTGCTGGTCTTCGGGTATAAAGGCATCAGCCGACGCCATTTTCCCCAGTCTTTCTTGCCGTGTGGCGCCCGAAGCAGAAGCTGTTCGCAAGTGCCGGTCGGTCAGATCCAGAGATTACTACTACCGAATACTACTTCGAAGACTTCTAAAAAGCTAAGTACCCCGTTGGGGACTCTTTCTTGCCTCAGGCGATGTCAGAAAAAGTCAATAACTGTTTAACTTGTGGGAAACAAATACCTCATAAAGATTTCCACTCTTACTGCCTGCCTTGCTTAGGCCCAGACCACGGCGTAGCAGCCTGTTCGCCTGTGCTTCCTTCAACCCGGCGCTTAGGCGTCGGTCGGAGTTTGCAGAACAGTTTTGCGGCTCAGATTTTGCGTATATTATGCCGTCGGATCCTCCGACTACCCAAATTGTTAAAAAACGCAAAGAAAAAGACCGACACTCGCGGTCCGCAGTTTCGGCCGAAACCACGGTTAAGCAAAGCGAGTGTCTCTGTTTCGGCGAAACCGAAAGCCGGTCAATCTTCAGCCGAATCCATGACTACTACTGAGGCTCCTGCTACCTTAGTTGAATCGGCCTCAGAAGTTTTGCCTACTGCTGTGGTTCCTAGTGATTTATCAGACACCATCCCTTTGGATGTCTCTACCCCAGCACGTGGTGCTGCTAGGCCTCCTGCAGCCATGTCTATTAAGGCCTGTGCCAGGGCTAAAGCAGCCAAAACTGTTAAATCAGTGCCTGTTAAGCCCCCTTCACACAGGCCCACTTCTAGTTCACAAATGCTTACTCTGGCAGAGGATTTAATATCCTTAATTAGAGGATCCCAATCTCACCCAGACAGGGCCTCTCAGCCCCAGAAAAGAGATCTAGGGCAGAGCCCCGAGCCAGTGTCCTCTGATGATTCTGCGGATGACTCAGACATTACAGACCAGCCAGAGGCTCCTTTTTCTACTTATGAAGATTCAGATGCTGAAGAATCCATTCCATCTGCCTCTCCACCAGAGGAATTTTCCTTTGGGGAAACCTTACATGCCATGAGAGAACAATTCCAATGGCAGGGACAAGATTTCTCAGATTCAAGAAAAGGCTTAGGACATTTCTGCACTTACCACAACATAGGCCCTTAGCTATACCTCCAGTACTGCCTGTTGTGGATAATGCATTTAATGATGTTTGCACCGCTCCTGATACTTTACCTCCAGCCCCTGCCAAACCAGATAGATTTTACAGGGTGCCAGACACTCATCACCACCTGTACAAGGCCCCACTTGCAGATCCTGAGACTATATCCCAGGGGCCTAAGGCAGTAGCCTCGACCTCAGCAAAAAACCCTATTCCTTCTGAAAGGGAATCCAGGTCCTTAGAGATGGGGAAAAAGTTTACACCTCTGCTACTCTCTCAGCTAGAGCTTTAAACTGTCAGTTTCATATGATCCAATACCAAGAGTTTATGCTTGATCAGTTAACTAAGAAGCTGTCCTCTGATGACTCCTTAGATAAGAAATATGTTTTAGAAATGGTAAATAACATCCAACATGTTAGTAACCATTCTTTAAAATGTGGCTATGATGCACTGGAGGCTTCATTTAGATCAGCCATGACTGGCACAGTGATAAGAAGGCATGCATGGTTGAAAGAACAGGTCTTGCGGATCATGTTAAAGCAAAGCTGTTAGATGCTCCTATGGATAAGACCAGTCTATTTGGTACACCTGCTCAGCAAGTAATGAAGAAAATGGAAGAGAAGGCAAAATCTGTACAAACAGTTAAGGATTTCTTACACGTTCAGCCCCCAAGGTTTAGCAGGAACTGGCCTGCCAAAAATTGGTCCTTTCCAGACTCCTCAAAATCTCAAAGAGGCAGGAATAGACGCTCTAGAGGCAGAAATCAATCCAGAGGAGGTGCCTACAGAGGACGACAGTGGCAAGGCAATAACCGAGGCACAGACACAACCACTGCCACTGCAACAGGACAATCACAGTGACTTGGCTCTGACACACTGCCTACCAGGGAGCAAATAGCAGCACCTTTAGGCGGAAAGTTAGCCATATTTTCAAAAAATTGGCACTATATCACAAAAGACAAGTGGATTTTGCAAACCATAGACCAAGGCTACAGGTTCCACTTCCACACCTTACCAGTAAGAAGAGGAATGCCAAACCTACCTCCAAATCTAAAAACAGAAGCTCTAAAGCAGATAGCGGAATTAACAAAGATGAGAGCTGTGGAAAGAGTACCTATAACAGAACAGGGCAAAGGATTCTACTCCAGACTCTTCCTAGTACCAAGGAAAGAGAAAAGTTGGAGACCTATTCTCGACCTGTCCGTCTTAAACACATACATCATTGTCCCAAAATTCAAAATGATGACCCTACAGCAACTTCTTCCCATGCTGGGCAAGGAGTGTTGGCTGGTAACTCTAGATCTCAAGGAGGCATACCTGCACGTCCCCATACGACCAAATTGCAGAAGATACCTCAGATTTCTTGCAGGATCAGAGCATTATCAATTCTCAGCATTGCCCTTTGGCTTATCTACTGTGCCCAGAGTATTCACAAAATGCCTGGCATCAGTAATCGCTCACTGCAGGCTACTGGGAATCCAAATTTATCCATACCTGGACGACTGCCTGTTACAAGCGGACAACAAAAGCAAGCTGACAACAGATTTACAAAGAGTCATTTGCTTACTACAAGCCCTGGGATACACAGTCAATTTACAAAAGTCAAGACTGATACCATCCCAATGTAGTGTATAGGAGCTAGCAAGTTAGGCTGGTGCACGGCCAGAGCACTTGTTAGACCCAAAATCAGAAAAAGGCCAGCACCAAGGAAGGTTCAAAAGTAGTTTAATAAAACTGAAACTAGACCGGTTTCAGCAGCAAGGCTTTCATCAGTAGTATAGTCAGCAAAAAGCACTTAGTCATCATCTTATATAATGTTCTCTAAGGCATCTATATGACATCACTTCCTGATAAGTCAAAAATGCAAACAAGGCAAAAGTA
>NC_056748.1:426928404-426985904 GCF_019279795.1 Protopterus annectens | reverse complement strand
CTAAAATCTTTGTTGGTTCTTATGGTCCTATAGGTGGTTGGGTTTGGAATGTCACTCTTATATCTGATTAAGAATGTGAGTGAATGGTCACTCATATCTTCATGGAGGGTCCCTACTTTGTAATTTTGGTGATGACTATTTATGAGTATCCAATCGAGGGTGCTTTCTTTATTATTAAGTTTAGTGGTCCTTGTGCGGGATGTAATGGTTTGAGTGAATGTGTGTAGGGTAATGTGAGTAGAAGGCTGTTCAGAGGTACAGCTCTTCCAGTTGATATTAAAGTCACCGAGTACTATGGTTTCTTGTGGGTAGGTAGTGGAAAGCCAACTAAGAATATCCTCTTGGGTGTTAGTGTTATTGCCTGGGGGAAGGTAAATACAAATGATATAGATTTACATTTGTTAAGTTGAATCTTGGAAATAAGAATTTCTGCATTACTATTTAATGGTGGTTTAGTGTCTGTAGAGGTCACCTTTAATTCAGATTTATGTAGAATAGCTACACCCTCACCCTTCTTAGCTTTGCGGTCTAGTCTCAAGATATTATATCCAGGTGGAATGACCTCATTGTCTTGTGTTGATGCCTTGAGCCATGTTTCAGTGAGACATAGCATGTCAAATGAATGTACATGCATGAGAGCATGTAGGTGGACAACTTTATTATTTATGCTTCAAATATTAAGATGGGCTATTAGGAGTGAGTTTGAGTGTCTGGTGAGCAATTGTGTGTTAGCAGAAGTTGGAGTGTTGGGCTCTGTAGCTGTGGTAGAGTTTGGACCAGGATTTGGGTGGATATCACCATCTATTAAGGAGTGAACTTGAATTCTCAATGTAAGTTTTAGTAGTTTATATATTAGGTTTATGCATGTACGTTATGTTGCGGAAGTGTTTGTCTGAGATGGTGTCTGCAGTTTAAGGTGAGTGAAGTGTGTATGAGTATTTTTCTAACTTGTACGAGTGGATTAGGGTAGGGAGGTGGAGGTATGATTGTCTGTGTGATTATTTTTTTCTTTACTGATTGTGCAATCTCGGAGTTAGTATATATAAGTAGGGGGTGTGGGGCTGCAGGGGGTTGTAGTGTGGGTGTGTGTCTGTGGTGTTTTGTTGTATTTAATTGTTTTGTGGTGTGGGTATTATGGTTTGTGTGTTGTGTGCTGTATTACGTATGTTCGATGTTTTGGTTTCGTGATTGTGACATGTCGGTGTTGTGATGGTTTCGGCTTTATACTGTCGAAATGCTGAAATTCGGTATTTCAGCATTTCGGTAATATGAAGTGAAACCATATATATATATATATATATATATATATATATGTGTGTGTGTGTATATATATATATATATATATATAAAATTCTTCTGAGTACCTTTTTCTAGTCCTTTACTCTGGAGTTTAATAGTTCCTTTTACTATTCTACTTTGTGTGTGAGTTTCTTTCCCTTTTCTTACCTTTTTGGTAATCTTAGTACCATAGTTGGTACAGGCCCCTCCCTTACCCTTGCGGTAATCCCCTTCTGTCTGTTTTGTTAAAAAAAAGAGAGATTTTTCTTTCCGTGTGTGTGTGGGGGGGAGTCATTGGCAATACATGGCCTTTGATTTAAAGAAATGGTATATTTTTTGTGATACAATGTCAGTCTTTTATTAACAGTGTCACTATGTCAGACAAGAAGGGAACGACCAGATTCAAGCAGTGTGACAAATGTGGGTGAAAGATGCCCAACTCTGAAGGGCATTTTTCATGTGTTTACATCTTTGCAGTTCCTCACCGTATGAACTCTGTAAAAACATTAGATGTTCTGTATTCCTATCTCGCCTTCATTCTTACACTTGAGTCCGGAGCCGAACCTCAGCTCCGACTCAGCAGTTCTCTAGCTCAAAAGCTTCTGGTTGGCTCGTGGTAAGGAGGTATCCCTGAATGCACCGCTAACGTATCCCAGATCTCGTTTGCCACTCATTGAGCTCATAAGTGCTTCTTTTTGGCCGTGGCTAAATGAAAAATTTTCTATTTGTTTTTTTTCAATTTATTGCTTACCTAAATATCTGTATTCACTGATTTAGTGATCGTTCATAACCTGTGTATGTTTTAGACTTTTTGTGGCATTGTTTGTTCTGTTTTTGCTGTTGCTGATTGGCTGTCCTACCGTGTGTATCCCTGCATTGCTCTTGTCTCTACTTGCTGTACGATTGCTTAATCGTTGTTCTCTTTCTTCTCACCAAGGGCTAGGACCGTTCTGTTGCTTATGTCTTCGTCCAGATCTAGGCCCGTTTAAGTTAGAGGACCTAGTCCTCTATCTGTCTGTCTTTATTGTTTCCACAGGACTTGACGTTTATTTAGAGGTAGTTCTTGTTTGGTCTTCATTAGTGGTCTGGCATTGGTGTTTATTAGTGTACAGATATTCATTGTGTTACACTGCTGCAGTCATTACACTTGGGTTATCCTGCCGTCAGGCGGTCCCGTAGTCGGCCAGAGTTCCTAAGTCTTGGTCCGGCGTTCGTTGCTGTTGCTTCTTCCCTGACGTCAGTGCGCCAGGGGTATATAAGATGCATCCAACGCCATTTTCTTCAGTCTTTCTTGCCACGCGGTGCCCGAAACAGAAGCAGTTCGCAATTGCCGGTCAGCCGACTTCTGAGATTTTCGAAGTCGAATTTCAGATCCGAAGTCTTCAATAAAGCTAAGTACCCCGTTGGGGAAACTTTTTTCTTGCCTCAGACCGATGTCAGAAAAAGTTAATAATTGTATTTCTTGTGGGAAGCAAATACCTCATAAGGACTTCCACTCTTACTGTATTCCATGCCTAGGCCCTGATCACGACGTCACTAGTTGTCGGTTTTGTGCTAGATTTAACAGACACACTATAAAAAGATGTTTTGATTTTGCTTTGCACTGCTTTGGCCGAAGGTTCAATTATACTATGCCGTCAGAACAACCGACGACCGCAATACCGAAAAAACGCAAGGACAAGGATAAAGACAGGCATCCGAGGTCCAAAACTGACGACGAAACCTCTTCTAAGCCAGTCGCCAGTTCGCCGGTTCTCAGTGAGGCGCTTTCGCACCCACTACCTCAGAGCCACAGGCCGCCTCCGACTCCCACGTGGAGACAACTAGGCCTCTGGAAACTCAAAGGGCCTATGGAATAGTCCCTCAGATGGGTCCGGAGCCGCTGAGCAGGCATCGGCTTCTGAGGGTGTTTTCAGACCTTCACAACTTACCATTAAAACAACAGCCAAGACAAAAGTATCATTAAAGACAAAGAAACAAGTACAGCATTCTCCTGGACAGTCCTCCATGCCTAAGAAACAGATGCTCAAAATGGCCGAAGACCTCATTACTCTAATCAGGGGTTCCCATCCCCCTCCTGAGAAAAGGCCTAGGCAGGATACAGACTATGATTCCTCTGATCAGGTTTCCATTTCCTCTGATTCCTCTTCAGACCAGGGATACTCTACCCCCTATGAGGACTCTGATGCTGAAGAATCTATCCCTTCAGCCTCTCCTCCTGAGGATTATTCTTTTGGGGAAACTTTACATACCATGAGGGAGCATTTCCATTGGGAAAGTCAGGATTACTCAGAATCCAAGAAAAAGCTCAGGGATTTCCTTTTATTGCCTCAGCACAGGCCCCTGGCTATTCCGCCTGTGCTAGATATTGTGGATGATGTGTTCTCTGAATCCAGCTTATCTCCTGATTCTTTGCCCCCTGCACCAGCCAAGCCAGATAGGTATTATAGAGTCACTGGCTCTCACAAGTTTCTTTATAAAAACCCTTCTGCTGATCCAGAAACTATTCCCAGGGTCCAAAAGGGGTTAAGGCTTCCATTGCAAAAAATCCAGTACCCTCTGACAGAGATTCCAGAGCTTTGGATAGATGGGGGAAGAAAGTATACACTTCTGCAACTTCAGCAGTAAGAGCTTTAAATTGCCAGTTTCACATGCTTAAGTACCAACAATATTTAATGGCTCAGTTAAAACAGAAAATGCTTGCAAGCTCAGAAGCTCCTGATTGTAAAGAAATGCAGGATTTATTGCATGCAGTTGAGCAGGTGGAAAACATACTCTGCAGTGTGGTTTTGATTCTTTAGAGGCCTCTTGTAGAGCCACAGTTACAAGTTCTGTGATTCGAAGACATGCTTGGTTAAAAGAAAAGAGTTTACCAAATCATGTTAAGGCAAAATTATTGGATGCTCCTTTACAGCATGATACCTTGTTTGGTGTTAAGGCAGAAGAGGTGTTAACGAAAATGGAGGATAAAGCTAAATCTATGCAAACAGTCAAGGATATCTTTACAGGTACAGCCACCTCGATTTAGCAGAAATTGGCCAACAAAGAATTGGTCCTTTCCAGTGTCAGACAGGCCACAGAGAGGCAGATACAGATGCCCAAGAGGCAGATCTCAACCCCAAGGCTCAAACAGACAACGACAGTGGGGCACCTCAACCCCAAAAGGAGGTGAGGACAAGTCTCAACCTGACAGGAAACAGTCACAATGACTTTCCCCTTCGTACGCCAAGCACTTCCCTTTTGGAAGCCCCCTTGGGGGGAAAACTAGCACTTTTTTCTCAAAACTGGCAATCACCCAAGACAACTGGGTTCTGAATATTGTGTCTCAAGGTTACATGTTCCACTTTCATACTTTACCAAGGCTAAAAGGAATGCCAAACCTGCCACAAAATCAAAGGGCAGAGGCACAAAAACAAATTTCAGCCCTCATGGACATGAGAGCTGTTCAAAAAGTGCCACAACAGGAACAAGGACAAGGATTTTACTCAAGACTCTTCCTGGTCCCCAGAAAGGACAAGGCCTGGAGGCCCATACTAGACCTTTCAATTCTAAATACTTACCTGGATATTCCGAAATTCAAAATGTTGGCATTATAGCAGCTGGGCAAGAAGGCTTGGCTTGTTACTCTAGACCTCAAAGAGGCATGCCTGCATGTCCCTATCAGACAAAATTGCAGAAGATACCTCAGATTCAAAGCTGGTACAATGCACTACCAATTCTCTGCACTGCCCTTTGGCTTATCTACTGCGCCCAGGATCTTCACAAAATGCCTGGCACCAGTAATTGCATTTTGCAGACAAAAAGGAATTCAAATATATCCATACCTGGACGACTGCCTCATACAAGCAGAAACAAAGGACATTCTTCTACAGCATCTGGCATTTGTAAAAAGGTTGCTAATTTCTCTAGGGTACACAGTAAATGAAAAGAAGTCAAAACTAGTGCCCTCACAACGGATTATATTCCTGGGTGCCAGCTTAAATACAACGGCCCAGATGGCTTACCTCATGCCAGACAAACAAGTTCAACTAACTCAGTATTTTCAATTACTGGCAAAAAAGTCCCATCTCCATGCAAGAAAAATTCTGCAGGCCCTGGGATTCATGGCATCCTGCATACTACTAATACCATATGCTAGACTGCATATGAGGAAATTACAATAGTACCTAAAAAGTGTTTGGACTCAACACTCTCACAGTTTAGAAGCAGTAATATCAGTGATTCCCTGCCTACAACAGGAGTTTCGATGGTGGGCACAGGCATGTCACCTAAACAAGGGTCAGCCTTTTACCCTACCCACAGCCAGGCAGACTCGTAACAGCAGATGCTTCGGATTAAGTCTGGGGAGCACACATGGCAGGAAAATGCATTCAGGGCAAGTGGACCACAGACCAGATGCAGCTTCACATCAATCAAAAAGAGATGTTGGCTGTTCAAAATGCCCTAACAGCTTTCAAGGACCTTCTGCATCCAGGACAATTATTATTAAAGACAGACAACACCACAGTAATGTGGTACATAAACAAGCAAGGGGACACTCATTCTTATCCCCTATGCAGGCAAGCCATGACCTTGTGGAACACAGCTCTAATGTATAAAATTCACCTGCAAGCACAATTCTTGCCAGGAAAGAAAAATACTCTGGCAGAGTATCTAAGCAGAAATATCGTGGACCCTCACGAATGGAAATTGAATCCACAAATCTTCAGCATGGTAACACAAAAATGGGGATGCCCAGACATATATCTTTTTGCCTCCCCACTGAATTGCCAAGTACAAAAATTCTGCACAAGGACTTATCACAAACAAGAATGGAAAGTGGATGCTCTTTTGTTCAGCTGGAAAAACCTAAAAGTTTATGCCTTCCCGCCACTGCCTCTCCTATCATAGGTACTCCTAAAAGCCAGACAAGAAAAAACACAGATGATCCTGATTGCCCCAGACTGGCCACACCAGCACTGGTACCCTATCTTAAGGAACTTAGCTCAAGGCCTACCATGGATTTTGCCTCAAATTCCAGACCTTCTGACTCAACAAAACAATCAGATCCTGCACAGTCAGCTCAAAACCCTAAACCTGGCTGCATGGCAGATTCATTAGTCAAACAGGCAACACCTCTGTCTAAAGCTGTTATGGATATCATTTTGGAGACCAGGAGGCCTAGCACCAGGAAAGCTTACTCAGAAAAATGGAAGAGATTCTGCGCCTGGAACCAGGCTCAAAGCCTTGACCCTCTTGTTCCAAACATTCCTCAGATTTTACAATACTTAACTGAGATGCTGGACAGAGGCCTATCCTTCTCATCAATTAAGATCCACGCCTCTGCCATTTCAGCACATTACAACACGGATCTTCCTTTTTTCTCTCATCCCTTGCTAAAGCAGTACCTCAGAGGGGCTAAAAACATAAGACCGCCCCGGAGAGCACCAACACCAACTTGTGACCTCAATTTCAGTTTGGAAAAACTAAACCTGTCACCTTTTGAGCCAGCCAATACAGCCGATCTAAAATGTTTATCATGGGAAACAGCTCTGCTCCTGGCAGTAACTTCAGCACGAAGAGTCTCAGAGCTACAGGTATTAATGGCAGTGGAGCCTTTTATAATTTTTCATCAGGACAGGGTTTCTTTAAGGATAAACCCTACCTTTATGCCAAAGGTGGTATCTAGTGTGGCTCTTAACCAAACCATCCATTTGCCAACTTTTTATCCAAACCCCCAGAATAAAGGGGAGAAACTTCTGCATTCTTTGGACATACACAGGCAGCTACGCTTCTACTTGGACAAAACAAAAGCTTTCAGGAAAACTGAGCAACTGTTTGTAGCATATGCTGCAGGATCACAGAGCAAGCCTATCTCAAAGCAGACTATATCCAAATGGGATAGGACACTGTATTCGTTACTGCTACACACAGCATGGAAATTCAGTCCCAAATAACATTAGGCCACATTCCACCAGGGCAACAGCCACTTCAACAGCCTTTCTCAGAGGAGTACCTACCAAGGAAATTTTGGAGGCTGCAACTTGGGAGTTCAGTGCACACCTTTACCAAACATTACCACCTGCCTCTTTTCTCTAAATCCAGAGCCGGATTCGCCGCTGCAGTTCTGCAGGGCCTCATAGCCAATCCTAGCTCTTTATAGACCAGCCACCCAACCTTAGCTTTGGGATTCTACCCAAGTGTAATGACTGCAGCAGTGTAACATGATGAACATAGTACAGTTCTGTACCTACCATAAATGTAGATGTTCAAGTGTTCACACTGCTGCAGTCCAGGTTATCCTCCCTCCATCCCCTCTGAACTAGCTGGACTTATCTATGCCTTCCTATCGTATACAAATTTTGTGGTGTATTTGCTTGTAACTGAAGGTATTGTTTTTATTTTATATGTATATGTTTTATTAGCAATATGTATTGCCTATCTACTTGGGGGCACCTGACATCTGGGGCAAGAAAAACTGAAGAAAATGGTGTCGGATGCATCTTGCACACTGACGTCAGGGAAGAAGCGACAGCAACCGACGCCGGACCAAGACTTTGGAACTCTGGCCGACTGCGGGACTGCCTGATGGCAGGATAACCCAAGTGTAATGACTGCAGCAGTGTGAAAACTCGAGCATCTACATTTATGGTATGTACAAAACTGTACTTTGTCTACAGATGCCAAGGACCACAAGCCTTCTGGCTTTAAAAATTGTACTAAATGTGCACAGAAAATGTCTTTGACAGATGGGCATAATCTTTGTGTCTACTGCTTAGGTGCTATTCACCTTCAAGAGTCTTGCTCATTTTGTCATGCCTTTAGTTCCCATGTTCTTCAAGAGAGAAAGAACAAACTCAATTTGAAAGGCCTGTTAAAGCATGCTTTTGAGGATGAGTTGGCTTCTTCGTCCTTAAGTCACCATCTTCCAAAAAGGACAAAGCCAAATCCACTAAAAGGCTGTCTCCCACTCACTCTGTGTCTTTGGAGCCGCCAGACAAAATTGCCAAATTGACTACATCCTCTTCGGCTTCACTGGTTTCAGTGCCGAAAGAGGGTTTTGAAGTGGAGCAATCAGTTTCGGTTCCAGAATTTTTGGAGCCGATAACTGAGTCTGTGCCTCGGATCCGGTCAGCTGAACTCTGCCCGGTCTCTGACACTCAGATCGCCTATCTTTCAGTGGTCCAGGTCCTCTAGGAGCCTTTCTGATGAGGACGTTGAGAGAGTGGTGCGCAGACTCCTCCAGACCTCAGTGCTGTCAAATTTACTTTCGGCTCCATCCCATTCTGCTCCGGAGGCTCATGTGCCCGTAAACCCTGTTGATGTTCGTCCTCTGAGCCGCTCTGGCACATTGGAGAGAGAGAGATGTCAGCGCCACCTGCTATGGAACGTTCGGTTCCAGCTACCTCGGTTGGTCTCTCAGTTCTGATATCCACTCCGACCCCTTCGGTGCTGTCCGTGGGGTCTAGGGTCCTAAGCTGTCCAGTCGGTCCCGAGGGGGACGCTTGGACTAGAACTTCTTCGGTTCTGAGCCTACCTGTCTGTGCTTTGGCTCGGGTGAGTTCTGACCCCACATCTGCCTTGGAGCCTATCTCCTCTGCATCGAGGACTGCCCCTGCACCTTCGGACCGGGGGGGGGCATTCTCAGAGCTGGGAGGGTCTGCTTTCGAGGTGATGAGGAGTGTTCTGTCCAAGTCTTCAGTTCCAACCAGGGGTACTGGCACTCTTCCCTCTAAAGCACCGACTTCAGTCTCAATGCCCTCTCTCATCCTACACAACAGAGACTTGCAGCCTCAGGAAACCTCCATGAGTGGTCCCCAGTCTTCCAAGGTCTCCCCAGAATATCCTTATGAGGAGCCTCTTGGGAGAAAACTTGTAAGAGGAAACATGTTGACTCCCCTGATGAGTCTATTACATCAGACACTGACCTCAAGGAGTTAGAAGGGTCCCCCAAGTCGTCCTCTGATATCTCCTTCGCAGATATCCTCGAAATCCTGAAACAGAGAGGCGGCTGACCCACCACCTCCCCTTCTGATGAGGAGTCAGTGTACCTGAAGGCTTTCAGGTCTCAACCCTCCGCCTCTTGGGTGTCTCCACCTTTTGACGAGCTACTGGATCAAGTGAGCCGAAAGGTGTGGGAATCCCTCGATACTGTGGAACCGGTTCCTAGAAGACCTAATAAATTCTTGTCAGCACCTCAGGACAAAGATTTATTTTACAAAAGTTATGCTAGTAGATGCCATGGCGGTGGCAGCAGCCACCAAAAAGGAACTTGCTGAAACTTCCGCCACTGTCCATCAACCGAACAAGGAGTCTCGAACGATGAATAGGTATGGGAAGAGCATCTTTTCTTTAGTGACGTTTGCACTCAGATCGCTGAACTACCTGTCTCACTTCACTAGGCTCCAGAGAGATCTCCTGAAAGAACTGGGAGATACTCTACAAGGTAACTTATCTGAAGTGGTGTCTGATAAGTTTAACGCACAGGTGTCTACCTTAAATTCTATCATAAACTCCTCTGTGTGGCTGATATCGTATGCAGCGGATGGAGCGAGTAGGGCAGCAGGTTCAGGAGTTTCTCTTAGAAGACACTCCTGGATGCGCTTATATAACTTTGCAGAGGCCTTTAAGTCTACGTTTACCAATGCCCCCTTTGATGGGTCCTCGTTGTTTGGACCAAAGGTAAAGTTCACACTCACCAGGTGCAAACAGGAAGGGAAAACTCTGCCATGGGAGTCTGTTTTTCTGTTTCTTCTAGACTCTATCTCAAAGGGCAGAAGGGCGGTAAAATGTGGTTCAAAAAGTCGCAGAGATTTTTCCAGGACGCATAGGGTGATTCCTTCTCCAGAGGCGGAGGAGGAGGAAGTAACAGTAGATGCCACCCTAGAGGCAGGGGAGGCCCGCAGAACCAGGGAGACCGTGATTCCTTTTGTGGTCATCCCTACCAGCGCTCCTGAAAGGAGGCCCGACTGTGTGTCTTTGGTGCCAGTTGGGGGATGTATATCCTTATACCCAGAAGCCTGGCACAATATCACTCAAGACAAGTGGGTACTAAGGATAATTACCAGAGGATACCATATTCCCTTCTCTTTTCCCCCTCCTCAGATCAGATGAATCCCAGATGGTTCCACCCAATCACAGGGATTGAGCAACTCTAGAAATCCAAAAGTTGCTCATAGAGAGTCATCCAACCCGTCCCCACAGACCAAGTAGGAGTAGGGACTTACTCCAGATTCTTTTTGGTGCCGAAAAGAACAGGGGACTTGAGACCCATCTTGGATCTCAGCAAATTGAATGAATCAGCACAGAAGTCCAAATTCCGAATGGTCACTTTACAGTCGATACTCCCGTTGTTAGGGAAAGATGTTTGGATGTGCTCCATAGATCTCCAAGATGCGTACTACCACATCAAAATGGACAGAGCATCAAGGAGTCACTTATGCTTCCGGCTGGGGGCCAGTCATTATCAGTTTCGCGCCCTGCCCTTTGGTCTCACCACAGCCCCCAGGGTATTCACCAAATGTATGGCAGTGGTAATGGCTCACTTGAGACACCTAGGATTCCAAGCGTTTCCGTACCTGGATGACTGACTCCTTACTGCCACCACCAGGCATCTACTATTACAGGCCAGGGACGCCACCATTTCCACTTGCCTGCAGATAGGGATTACAGTAAACCAGCAAAAATCTGCATTATCGCCCTCTCAGCATGTGAATTTTATTGGCGCCAAAATAAATACCGTCACAAAGAGGGGCTTACCTCCCCATTGAGAGAATTCAGAATCTCAGGCAACAAATTTTGTCTGCTTCCTCAGCAGAAGGCAAAAGCAAAGACTATGCTCAAATTTTTAGGGATAATGGCTTCTACAGTAACATTAATTCCATTAGCCAGACTGCACATGAGGGTTCTGCAGTGGTTACTTTTTGCCCAATGATCACTGCAGCATCTACCTCTTTCTCACCCCATTCTGATAGCAGAATCATGCAAACAGGATCTTCGCTGGTGGACCCAGTCAAGTCATCTGTCACCACCATGACCAGGTATGCCTCTCAGATGGAGGGGGGCATTATCTAGGGAGAACAGTTCAAGGCATGTGAGAGGAACACAAGGCTCATTTGCATATCAACATCTTGGAGATGAGAGCAGTGCTTCTGGCATTGCAGGCACTTCACAGATTTCTTCCTTTAGGGATGATTACGATACACACGGACAATATGTCGGTGGTATGGTACATAAACAAGGAGAGACCAGATCTTATCCCCTTTGCAGGGAGGCCCTTCAAATGTGGGAGTGGGCAGTGTCTTCCCAACGTTTTCTGATCGCAATGCACATTCTGGGGAAAACCAACATGATAGCCGACAGGCTCAGTAGGGCTATTCTGATGCCTCATGAGTGGTCTCTGAATCCACACATTGCGGAGCAGATTTTTTGCAGATGGGGTCAGCCTTGCTGCGGTCTTTTTGCCACCCCTCTGAATGCCAAATACAGCAGCTACTTCACGCTGAACCCCCCGAAGGGGGAGGCACCCAGAGATGCACTCGTGCACGATTGGCCCTGGGGACTTCTCTATGCATTCCCACCATTTCCCCTGTTATTGAAGGTAATTCAGAAAGCAAGATCCTTGGGAAGCATAATGATCCTCATTGCTCCTTACTGGCCTTGTCAGATTTGGTTCCCCTTCCTCAGACCTCATCTAATGGGCGAACCTTGGACTCTGGACCCAGTGCCAGATTTACTGACACACATGTCAGGGGTGATCCATCCCTCTCTCCACACCCTGAAGTTGACAGCTTGGCTGCTCTAATTCCATCTCTAGTCAGGCTTCATGACTTTTCCCCTGATGTACATATTCGGACTTCTCACAAACCTTCAACTAGAAAGACTTACACCAGTAAGTGGAAAAGCTTTTCTTTTTGGGCCCGTGAGAGAAACCTTGATCCCTATGCAGCTCCCATCTCTGCCATTCTGGAGTTCCTTACTCAGTTGTTCCATCAAGGCTCAGCAGCTGCCACTGTTAAAGTTCAATTGGCAGCTTTTTCTACCTTTCATTTGGCTAATGATCCTAACCTTATGGCACATAGATTGAGTAGAGCTTTTCTTAAAGGAGCCACATTATTACGACCTCCAGTCATAGATCCTGTGGCACCATGGGATTTGAATTTTGTACTTCAAAAACTTATTTCGAGTCCTTTTGAATCTTCAGCGACCTGTGACCTCAAGTTCCTATCATGGAAAACCATATTTTTAGTGGCCATTACATCTGCAAAGAGGGTCTCAGAACTGCAAGCCCTCTCTATTAAACCCCACTTATTTGGTGTTTCACAGAGATAGGGTTTCCTTACGGACCAACCCTAAATTTGTCCCCAAGGTCTCTTCTCAGGCCAATATTAATCAAGCCATTGAATTACCTGTGTTCTTCTCTAACTTTTCTGACAAGGCATAGTACAAATTTCACCAGCTTGACATTCATAGACAATTGCGATTTTATTTTGATAGAACTAAGAATTTCAGAAGGTCAGACCAGTTGTTTATTGCCTTTTCGGATGCAAGGAAAGGCCTACCAGTCTCCAAAATCACCTTGTCTCACTGGATTTCAAGCTGCATTTCATTTATTTATACATCAAGTGGCAAAGATCTTCCTTTCAAGGTGAAAGCGCACTCTACCAGATCTTTTTCTACTTTGGTAGCCTTTCAAGCAAAGATTCCAATAGATAACATTTGTGCAGCAGCAACATGGGCTTCACCTTGTACATTCATAACACACTGCAAATTGAACGTGGTTTCCAGGAGCAGGTCTTCCTTTGGTTCCACAGTACTCAGGAGCATTTTCCAATGAGACACCCAAGATAAAGGTGCTAGGGATGCTGTCCCAGGTGTAAGAATGAAGGCGAGATAGGACTACAGAACATAAAGAAGTTATGTACTCACCATAACGTTTGATGTTTGTAGTTCATCTCACCCTTCATTCTTACAAACCCTCCCTCCTGCCCCCTCCTTGAGGACCTGGGGATTTTGTGACTATTGCCTTATTTTTAAGTTGAGACCGTTTTACATGGCTTGTTCTTTGTCTCTGTATATTTACTACTTGCAGCAAACAAGTTCTGGGATACATTATTGGTGCATTATGGGATACCTCCTTACCACGAGCCACCCAGAAGATTTTGAGCTAGAGAATTGCCGAGTTGGAGCCGAGGTTTGGCTCCGAACCCAAGTGTAAGAATGAAGGGCAAGATGGACTACAAACATCGAACGTATGGTGAGTACACAACTTCTTTTTCGCGCACTTTGGCAGAGTAGAAAAATAAATTAATCCTGAAGGGATTACTAAAAACTCCTTTTTTGGATGCCCTTTCTGAGGTGGAGGTCTCAGCACCTCCAAATAAGGAAAAGAAAAAGAGAAGCCATTCAGTTCCGACTTCTCCAAGTTACAAGGAACCAAAATCTTCTCACACAATTGGAACCAACATCAAAACTAATGAAATTGTCTGCACTGACTACTATGGCACCAGAAACTATGACTACCTCTGTGGTACCGAAGTTGGCATCACCTATTATGAAGCCAACATAGTTTATACCTACTTTGGTACCGATAGTCACTTTGGTACCACACACAATTTCAGCACCTGCAATAATTTCTGTCACAGCTCCATCCTCCTCGGTGCTGAGAACTAAAATTTTGCCCAGGACCAGATACTTACCTACAATTGACCCCTTTTTGGACAGCTATATAGTCCTTTTCCTTAGAGGGCTGACTCTGTCTGGCGTATCTACACGTTCGACCAAGAGTCTTTCTGAAATCAACGTGGTGAGGCTTGTCAATCAGCTCTTGGCAGCCAGAGGAATCCCAATCTCCACCAAGACTTCCTTCCCACCTGGAGCCGAAGGTTTTTCTGCACAGACTCTGACTTGTCCTCCTTAAACCTCTTCTCAGGCTTTGGAGTCCTCAAAACCGATGTCTATCCCAGTGCCTGCGTCTTCGGTCCCTGTGATGTTATCTTCCATGGTTTCAAAGCCGATCATCCTTGGGTATGTGACTGGTCTATCGACACCATAACCCCTAGTTTGGCACCAATTTTTTCTGTGACGCTGTCTGTGGTTCCGTCTGTTTCGGCAGCTCCTAGTCCTTTCAAGGCTATTATCCTGGAGGCAGGCTCATTGGAGTGGGGTGTGACGCCGGTTCCAAAGTTGTCCCTTTCAGTTCTGGGCTCCCATCCCTGTTCCAGCTGGGCATGGCTTCCAGGTGATGGAGAGGGGTCTCGCTTCTGCAGGCATGCAGTTGGCACCTCCAACATCGGAACCTAACCATTCCCTTTCCTCTGGTGTGCAGCTGATGCAACGCACTACGCAGGGACTTCGAGCATGGGAGCAGCAAGAAACCCTGCTCCAGGGCACCTGCTCTTCTGAGTCCTCCTGAGAAGACCCCACTGAGGAGCTACCCCAAAAGAGTGTGTGCAAGAGGAAGCACATAGATTCCCCGGGGAAATCAGTCACCGAAGATACGGATTTCGATGACTGAGAAGGGTCCCCATGGTCACCCCTTGAAGATGTTTCCTTTGGAGACATACTGGAGATCATGCAACAGAGGGGAGACTGGAAGCCCATCAACCCTTCTTCCGAGGAATTTGAATTCTTGCAAGCCTTCCGTGCTTGACCCTCTACTTCCTGGGTGACCCCACCTGCAGATGAGCTGATTAAGCTCACCATACCTGGAAGGCCCCTGAAAATGTTGAGCTGATTCCTCGGAGGCCTGATAAAATTCTCTCTCCACCAAAAGACCACCCCCACTGGTCCAGAGGTTTGGCAGTAGATTCCATGGCTGTGGCGGCACCCACTAAGAAATAACTTGCAGAAGAAAGTTCGACTGTTCATCTTCCAGACAGGGAGTCCCAGATGATAGACAGATTAGGGAAGCAGACTTGCGTTTCAGTGACCTTTGCCATAACGTCACTGAATTACATGCCACATTTTACACGTCTCCAAAGGGACCTGATTTCAGAACATTCAGGTACTTTGGCAGGGGTATTGCCTGAAGAGGTGCGAGATAAAGTCGCCTCTCAGCTTGTCACCCTAGAGTCCATTTCTAACTCCTCCATGTGGTTGATCGCTCATACAACAGATGGGGCAGCTAGAGCAGCCGCTTCACGCGTTGTCATGAGACGTCACACCTGGATGCACTTATATGACTTTGCGGACCCCTTTGTCTTCCTTCAACGCTCCTGTTGATGAGTCTTCCTTGTTTGGCCCAAAAGTTAAGGACACGCTAGCCAGGTGTGAGAAGGACGGAAAGACCCCATCTGCTGTGGGCATATGCGTTTCCACCCCTTAAAGATCCTACTCCAGGAATCAGAGGGGCTGAAAGATGTGGTTCAAAAAATCCCAGGGACCTTTTTCCGACACGTGGCGAACAATCCCCCCCCCCCCCGGAGCAGAGGGTGGAACTCTTTGGGAAGATGCCCTTAACATGGCAGAGGGGCCCCATGAAACCAGGGCTCCAGAGATTCCTTCTCTGGTCAATCCTATCAGCGCTCCTGAAGAGCAGCCCAATTGCTTACCTCTGGAAGCAGTCAGGGATGTTTCTCTCTGTACCACCTAGCCTGGCAATTGATAACATTAGACTCGTGGGTGCAAAAGATGATGCCCTGAGGATGTTCTTCGTGTTTCACTGTTGCAGTCATCACACTTAGGTTATTCTGCCAGGGGTAACCCTTAGACGGCCTGAACACCCCAGAGGCTTAGTATTTCTGCGTCGGTTGCTGACGCTCCAGGACTGGTGTCAGGTAGTCAGTGGTATGAAATCAGACAGCCAAAGCCATTATATCAGTCTTTCTTGCTGAGGAGCCCGAAGCAGAAGCAGTTCGCACGAGTGCCAATCAGCCGCTACCTGATTTTTCGTTTCCAAATTGAAGTTGAAGTCTTCTAAAGCTAAGTTGGAGATCCTTTTTTCTTGCTTTAACCGATGTCAGGAAAAAGTTAACAATTGTCTTGCCTGTGGAAAGCAAATACCACACAATGATTTCCATTCTTACTGGATCACCTGTTTAGGCCCAGATCACGATATCCCTCCCTTTCGGTTTTGTGCTTTCTTCAACTCCAGAACTTTACATCATCAGGCCCTTATTGTAGCTAAATATTTTCACTCTCGATTTCCGTATTCCGAAATGGCTTCGGTAAGCCATCCGACTACCTATCTTCCCAAAAAAATGTAAGGATAAAGACAGAGACAGATCGCACAGGTCCAAAACTGCCGACGACTCTTCCATTACTCTAGTCACCAGTTTGCCGGTCCTCAGTGAGGCGCTTTCACAGCCCCTGATGCCAGCTTCTGTGGATTCACAGGCCGCTACTGAAACCCGTTCGGAGTCCGGTATGCTGCGAGACTCTTCTTTGACTAAGGATCCCATGGATGTTTCTACCTTGGATGGGTCCGAAGCCCCTCAGCAGGCACTGGCTTCCGAGGAAGTTCTTCATACTACCGATATTCGACACAAACCGACAATTTGTTTCGCGTCTTCAGTTCTTTCTAAAACTACCAAGTTTTTAAGGCCCAGGGTATGAACTATGCCTAAAAACGACGACCTGAGCTCAAGCACCTGCTTCCATGCCTCAATCTCAAATGCTTAAAGTGGCAGAAGACCTTATCATGCTTATTAGGGGAAGCCAGCCTACCCCTTCCAAAAGAAAAAGAGACTTGTCCCCAGCAGTTTTATCTGACCAGGAGTCCAATGACTCTGAGGTTTCTGAATATGAAGACGTGCAACCTTTGTCTGCTTAAATTTACTTAGACGACTGCCTGATTCAGGCAGACGGTCAGGAAAAGCTGTTGCAGCACCTAACTTTTGTAAAGGACCTACTGACCTCCCTGGGGTATACTATAAATGAAAAGAAATCTAGTCCCCACTCAAAAAATTGTATTCCTGGGAGCAAACCTGGACATAGCATCCCAGATGGCATTCCTTACTCCAGAAAAACAAGTCTATCTGACAGGCTACTTCTGTCAACTAGCCACCAAAACCCAGTTATCCGCAAGGAAAATCCTGCAAGCTCTAGGGTTCATGGCATTCCACATTCTACTCATTCCATATGCCATACTGCATATGAGGAAACTTCAGTGGTACCTAAAAACCCTTTGGTGTCACCACTCTCAGGACCTGGAAACTATCATACTTATGATACCTTGTCTAAGGAAAGATTTTCTTTGGTGGGCAGCAACATGCAGCCACAACAATGGCCTTCCTTTTTCACAGCCCTATGCCACCCAGACCCTAACCACAGATGCATTAGATTATGCCTGGGGTGCACACCTGGACGGCAGGTGCATTCAGGACCATTGGACCCCAACTCAGATACATCTGCACATCAACCAAAAAGAGATGCTACCTGTTCAGTACGCTCTGACAGCTTTCAGACCCCTACTCTCCCCGGGGCCTCTACTGATCAAAACAGACAACACCACAGTGATGTCCTTCAAGAATGCAACTGCAGTCATAACATATGGGTTGTCCTGCCTCAGGCAGCCCTCGGTCGGCCGGATTCCAAAGTCTGGGTCCGGCGTCGGCTGGTGTCGCCTCCTCTCCGACGTCAGAACGGCTGGAGTATAAAGGCATCGGCCGACGCCATCTTCTTCAGTCTTTCTTGCCGCGCGGTGCCCGAAGCAGAAGCAGTTCGCAAGTGCCGGTCGGTCAGCTCCTGTGTTTTCAGTACCGAAGTCATCTAAAAGCTAAGTACCCATTGGGGAACATTTTTCTTGCCTCAGCCGATGTCAGAACAAATTGAGAAAGTTAATAATTGTTTGTCTTGTGGTAAACAAATACCTCATAAGGACTTCCATTCTTATTGCCTACCTTGCCTGGGCCCAGACCACGACATCTCGGCCTGTGCTGCCTGTGCTTGCTTTAATAAGCGCACTCTCAGGCACCGGGCAGAATTTGACGAAGACTTTTTCGGCGAATCTTTCGCTTATATCATGCCGTCGGAACAACCGACTACTCAATCTTCCAAAACACGAAAGGACCAGGACCGACATCCTCGGCCCGCGTCCTCCACCGATACTACTCCTAACCCCTCCGCGAGTGCTTCGGTCCCTTCCGAAGCGGTAATTCAACCGCTCCAGGCCGACGACACAGCGTTAACTCGTCCTTCGGTCTTGCTACACCGGTTCCGGTTGTTGACTTTTCTCCAGAAACCGAAGTTCTGGATCTACCCGACACCATTCCTGTGGACAAGGTTACTCCTGCACGTGGGGCAGCTAGGCCTCCTGTATCCATGTCCATCAAGGCCTTTGCACGTGCTAAGGCCGCCAGCCAGGCCAAGGCCCATCCTAAACCTACTGCCCAGGCCCCTTCTTCTGATAAACAGATCATGTCTCTTGCTGCAGATCTTATTTCTTTTATCAGGGGGTCTCAGCCTCATCCAGACAGAGGTTCTCCGCCGCCTGCAGAGAAAAGGCCCAGAACTGAGCAGGCCGACAACCTCTCTTCAGATGAAGCCTCTGGGGATTCTGAGCATTCAGATACCCAAGAAGAATCCTTCCAGGCCTATGAGGACTCTGATGTTGAGGAATCAATTCCCTCTGCCTCTCCTCCAGAGGATTTTTCATTCTGTGAAGTCCTACACTCTATGAGGGAGCATTTTAAATGGCAGGGTCAGGAATTGTATAAACAAGACAAAAACACCTCCGCTGGCTTTACCATAAGGGGTACCCTCCAAACAAATACTCGAACTCCAGAAACTGCACAAAATAGTGTTCCACAAATGTATCAGCCACTCATTGTTTCCAATAAAATAAAAAATTTAATGAGCAAACATAGACGTACAAACAGAACTGGGATTGAGCGTGCTTTCATCTATCTCACAAAGACTTCATCAGAATCATTTTCTGAGGAGAAGGGTCAGGAATTCTCTGATTCCAGGAAAAGGCTACGTACCTTCCTCAAGCTACCCCAGCACAGACCTTTAGCTATCCCTCCTGTTATGGATGTCCTGGATGATGTTTTCTCCGACTCCAGTGCTAACCCTGATTCTCTCCCTCCTTCTCCTGTCAAGCCAGACAGATATTATAGGGCCCCCGACACCCACAAACATCTCTTTAAGGCCCATTCTGTGGATCTAGAAACTATTTCACAGGGCCCCAAGGGAGTGGCTACTTCCACAGCCAAGAATCCACTGCCAGCGGATAGGGAAGCTAGGTCCCTGGAGAGATGGGGTAAAAAAGTTTATACCTCTACCACCCTGGCCATGAGGTCACTTAACTGCCTTTTTCATATGTTTCAGTACCAGGATTTTTTACTGGATGATTTACAGAAAAAGCTAGCCTCTCCTGAGCCTTTTGATAGAAAGGCATTGCAGGATCTAGTACATAACACTCAGCAGGTTAGCAATCATTTTCTTCAGTGTGGTTATGATGCATTGGAGGCTTCATGTAGGGCAGCTATGACTGGGGCTGTTATCGTAGACATGCTTGGTTAAAAGAACAGCCACTGCCAGACCATGTTAAAGTAAAGTTACTTGATGCACCTCTGGAAAAACAGAAGCTTTTTGGTGCTAATGCACAAGATGTGTTGAAGTCCATTGAGGAGAAAGCTAAATCAGTACAGACAGTCAAAGATTTCCTCCAGGTTCAGCCACCCAGATTCAGCAGGAATTGGCCTTCAACGAATTGGTCCTTTCCAGACACTGACAAGTTTCAAAGGGGAAAAAACAGGCGTGCCCGAGGTAGAGGGCAATACCGAGGCTCCTACAGGGGCCGCCAATGGCAACCACCAAATCAAAGAAGTGGCGCAGGCAGTCCAGCTGCACCACAAGGATAACCACAATGACTTGACTTTCATACCGTCTACAAAGGCTCAAAGAGAAGCACCTTTGGGCGGAAAATTATCCTTATTCTCAAAAAACTGGCATATCTTAACCAAGGACAACTGGATTCTGGATTTAATAGACAAAGGATGTCCTTCATGGATGCATCTGCAGTCATAACAACTGGGTTGTCCTGTCGTCAGGCAGCCCTTCGGTCGGACGGATTCCAAAGTCCGGGTCCGGCTTCGGCTGATGTCGCACTTCACCCGACGTCATCTCTGCTGGTCTTCTGGTATAAAGGCATCAGCCGACGCCATTTTCTTCAGTCTTTCTTGCAGCGTGGCGCCCGAAGCAGAAGCTGTTCGCAAGTGCCGGTCGGTCAGATCCAGAGATTACTACTACCGAATACTCCTTCGAAGACTTCTAAAAGCTAAGTACCCCGTTGGGGACTCTTTCTCGCCTCAGCCGATGTCAGAAAAAGTCAATAACTGTTTAACTTGTGGGAAACAAATACCTCATAAAGATTTCCACTCTTACTGTTTGCCTTGTTTAGGCCCAGACCACGACATAGCACCCTCTTCGTCCTGTGCTTCTTTCAACCGACGACGCTTAGGCGCCGGTCGGAGTTTGCTGAACAGTTTTTCGGCTTTGAATTTGCGTACATTATGCCGCCGGATCCTCCGACTACCCAAATTGTTAAAAACGCAAAGAAAAGACCGACATCATGGTCCGCGGTTTCGGCCGAAACCATGGTTAAGCAAACCGCGAGTGTCTCGGTTTCGGCCGAAATCGAGAAAACTGATCAGAGTACAGCCGAATCAATGACTACTACTGAGATTCCGGTTACCTTACTTGAATCGGCCTCAGAAATTTTACCTACTACAGTGGTTACTAGTGACTTATCAGACACCATCCCTTTGGATGTCTCTACCCCAGCACGTGGTGCTGCTAGGCCTCCTGCAGCCATGTCTATTAAGGCCTTCGCCAGGGCTAAAGCAGCCAAATCTACTAAGTCAGTGCCTGTTAAACCCCCCTCAACCAGGCCCACTTCTAGTTCACAAATGCTTACTCTGGCAGAAGATTTAATATCCTTAATTAGGGGATCTCAATCTCACCCAGACAGGGCCTCTCAGCCCCCAGAAAAGAGACCTAGAGCAGAGCCCCTCGAGCCTGTGTCCTCTGATGATTCTCTGGAAGACTCAGATATTACAGACCAGCCAGAGGCTCCTTTCTCCAATTTTGAGGACTCAGATGCTGAAGAATCCATTCCAGCTGCTTCCCCACCAGAAGAATTCTCCTTTGGGGAAACCTTAGATGCCATGAGAGAACAATTCCAATGGCAGGAACAGGATTTTTCAGACTCCAGAAAAAGACTTAGGACTTTTCTGCACCTACCACAACACAGGCCCTTAGCTATACCTCCTGTCCTCTCTGTTGTGGACGATGCATTTAATGATGTTTGCACTGCACCAGATTCTTTACCTCCAGCACCTGCCAAACCAGATAGATTTTACAGGGTGCCAGACACTCATCATCACCTATACAAGGCCCCACTTGCAGACCCCAAAACTATATCCCAGGGCCTTAAGGCTGTAGCCTCAACCACAGCAAAAAACCCTATTCCTTCTGAAAGGGAAGCCAGGTCTTTAGACAGATGGGGCAAAAAGGTTTACACCTCTGCTACTCTCTCAGCTAGAGCTTTAAACTGTCAGTTTCACATGATACAATACCAAGAGTTTATGCTTGATCAGTTAACTAAAAAGCTATCCTCTGATGACTCTATAGATAAGAAAAATCTATTAGAAATGGTAAATAACATACAACAGGTTAGTAACCATTCCTTAAAATGTGGCTATGATGCACTGGAGGCTTCATTTAGATCAGCCATGACTGGCACAGTGATAAGAAGACATGCATGGCTGAAGGAACAAGTTTTACCGGATCATGTTAAAGCTAAGTTATTAGATGCTCCTATGGATAAGACCAGTTTGTTTGGTACACCTGCCCAGCAGGTAATAAAGAAAATGGAAGAAAAGGCAAAATCTGTGCAAACGGTTAAAGATTTCTTGCAGGTCCAGCCCCCAAGGTTTAGCAGGAACTGGCCTGCCAAAAATTGGTCCTTTCCTGACTCCACAAGATCTCAAAGGGGCAGGAATAGACGTTCCAGAGGCAGAAATCAATCCAGAGGGGGTGCCTACAGAGGACGACAGTGGCAAGGTAATAACAGAGCCACAGGCACAGCCGCTACCACTACAACAGGGCAATCACAGTGACTTGATTCTAACTCCGCCTACCAGGGAACAAATAGCAGCACCCTTAGGCGGAAAATTAACCTTATTTTCAAAGAACTGGCACTATATCACAAAAGACAAGTGGGTTTTGCAAACCATAGACCAAGGTTACCGGTTCCACTTCCATACTATACCAGTCAAAAGAGGAATGCCAAACCTACCTCCAAATCAAAAAACAGAAGCTCTACAGCAGGTAATCCAATTAACAAAGATGAGAGCTGTGGAAAGAGTACCAATAACAGAACAAGGCAAAGGATTCTACTCCAGACTATTCCTAGTTCCAAGAAAGGAAAAAAGTTGGAGACCTATTCTCGATCTGTCCACCTTAAACACATACATCATTGTCCCAAAATTCAAGATGCTGACCCTACAGCAACTTCTTCCCATGCTGGGCAAGGAGTGTTGGCTGGTAACTCTAGATCTCAAGGAGGCATACCTGCACGTCCCCATTCGACCAAATTGCAGAAGATACCTCAGATTTCTTGCAGGATCAGAGCACTATCAATTCTCAGCATTGCCCTTTGGCTTATCTACTGCCCAGAGTATTCACAAAATGCCTGGCATCAGTAATCGCCACTGCAGACTACAGGGAATCCAAATTTATCCATACCTGGACGACTGCCTGCTACAAGGGGACAACAAAAGCAAGCTGACAACAGATTTACAAAGGGTCATTTACTTGCTACAAGCACTGGGATACACAGTCAATTTGCAAAAATCAAGGCTGATTCCATCCCAAATAAGGACATTCTTGGGCGGAATTGGACACAGTAAAACAAATGGCATTCCTAACTGCAGAAAAACAAAAGATCTCCCTCTTTACTTCTTGGCACTAACAAACCACAGCAAGCTAACAGCAAGAAAAGTTCTGCAGGCCTTGGGCTTCATGGCATCATGCATAATCTTGGTTCCACATGCCAGACTGCATATGAGAAAACTACAGTGGTACCTAAAGAATTTATGGTCCCAACACAGGCACAGCCTAGAAGCAGAAATTCCACTAATTCCATGCCTAAAACAGGAGTTCCTATGGTGGGCTCAAGCATGCTAGTCAAACCCAGGCTTACCCTTTCACAAATATCAAGCAAGCCAAACCATCACAACAGACGCCTCAGACCTAGGATGGGGGGCTCACATGCTGGACAAATGCGTGCAAGGATTGTGGACGGGACCAGCTTCACCTGCACATCAACCTAAAAGAAATGCTGGCAGTAAAACTGGCAATCCAAAAATTCAGACCATTTCTCAAAGAAGGCCATTTGATGATAAGGACAGACAACACCACAGTCATGTGGTACATCAACAAACAGGGAGGCACTCATTCATACCCCCTATGCAGAATGACTTTGGACCTTTGGAACCTGGCACTCAGCTACAACATCCAGTTACAGGCAATGTTTGTACCGGGAAAGGAGAACACTCTAGCAGACATGCTAAGCAGAACCACCTCGGATGCTCACGAATGGATGCTACACCCGGACATCTTCAAGACCATCGCAAAGAAATGGGGAATGCCACAGATAGATCTATTCGCTTCCCTCTCAACCACCAGCTCAAAAAATTCTGCACAAGGACATTCCATCCACTAGCATCGAAAGTGGATTCGCTCTCCTTCAGTTGGAAAGGCCTGACAGCATATGCATTCCCACCTCTTCCCTTGATACACAGGGTATTACTAAAAATCAAGGAGGAACGTCCAAGGATAATCCTGATAGCTCCAAACTGGCCAAGACAACACTGGTACCCATTGCTGAGGAGCATGTCTCGGGACAAAATGTGGTCAATACCCCTGATGCCTTTGATGTTAACTCAGAACAACTACAGCATCATGCATCCAAACCTAAAAACGTTGCAGCTGACTGCATGGCACATCACATAGCAGCAACTATTCCAGATCTCTCCCAAAGGGTTAAAGACATTATCCTTGAAGCCCGCAGACCTTCAACAAGAAGGAACTATGCAGGGAAATGGAAAAGGTTTGTCATTTGGAGTGCTGAAAGAGGGAAGGATGTGTCGAATATAGATATGGCTAACATTCTGGAGTACTTGGCAGAGCTTCTACATACAGGCCTGTCCTATTCCTCCATCAAGATACATGCATCAGCTATTTCAGCAGAATACAGCTTTGATCCACCTGTCTTCTCACATCCTCTACTCAGGCAGTTCCTCAGAGGGATCAAGAATGTAAAACCTCCTAGGAAACCACCACTGCCAGCTTGGGATTTGAACTTTGTGCTAGAAAAGTTGACACTCGCACCTTTTGAACCAGCAGCAACAGCAGACCTACAGCATCTTTCATGGAAAACTGCTTTCCTACTGGCAATAACCTCAGCAAGGAGGGTTTCTGAACTTCAGGCCCTAATGGCAGTACAACCCTTCCTAATCTTCCACCAAGACAGAGTGTCCATGAGGACTAATCCTACATTTATGCCTAAGGTGGTATCCAGAGTGTCCTTAAACCAGGCAATCCACCTACCTACCTTCTTCCCCAACCCACAAAACAGAGGGAAAGAATGCTGCATACCTTGGATGTACACAGACAGCTACGCTACTACCTGGACAGAACAAAAAGTAACAGAAAAACTGACCAGCTTTTTGTAGCCTATGCAACAGGAAGGGAAGGAAAAGCAATTTCCAAACAGACAATCTCCAAATGGATAGGAAATTGCATACGATTCTGTTACTCCTTCCATGGAAAACCAATTCCACAGAACATACGACCTCATTCTACAAGAGCAACAGCCACTACCACAGCCTTCTTACGAGGAGTGGCAACCAAGGACATTATTGAGGCGGCTACTTGGACCTCCGTGCATACATTTGCCAAGCATTATAATTTACCTCTGTATTCCAGATCCCGAGCAGGGTTTGCCACTGCTGTACTGCAAGGGATCCTAACCTCACCATAATCTATTCTTCCTCCTCCCCTAGTTGGCTATGGTATTCTACCCAGTTGTTATGACTGCAGATGCATCCATGAAGGACATAGTACAGTTTTGTACCTACCATAAATGTAGATGTCTGAACTGGATAGCATCTGCAGTCAGGATTACCCTCCCTCCTTCCCCTCTGTGGTACTCCTAGGGTATTTACCCTCCTAATAGCTAGCTGGTGGGGGGAGTCTCTTATGGTGTATTTGTTTGTATATATGTACATACATGCTTATTTTTTGTGTTTGCCTTCTATCCTTTGGGAAACATTGGCATTTTTACCCAAAATTTAGCCTTCCAAGAGGGCAACTGGCATCTGGGGCAAGAAACACTGAAGAAAATGGCGTCGGCTGATGCCTTTATACCCGAAGACCAGCAGAGATGACGTCGGGTGAAGTGTGACATCAGCCGAAGCCGGACCCGGACTTTGGAATCCGGCCGACCGAAGGGCTGCCTGACGACAGGACAACCCAGTTGTTATGACTGCAGATGCTATCCAGTTCGGACATCTACATTTATGGTAGGTACAAAACTGTACTTTACAGATTCCACTTCCATACTTTACCAATAAGACAAGGCATGCCAAACCTGCCACTTCATCAAAGGGCAGAGGCACTCATTCAAGTTTCAAAGCTGTTAAATATAAAAGCAATAGAAAAGGTCCCTCCACAGGAACAAGGCCAGGGATTTTATTCAAGACTGTTCCTTGTTCCAAGAAAGGAAAACAGTTGGAGACCTATACTGGACTTGTCTACTCTAAATACTTATCTCATTGTGCCAAAGTTCAAAATGCTGACGTTGCAGCAACTCCTTCCCATGCTGGGCAAGGGGTCTTGGCTGGTCACTCTGGACCTCAAGGAGGCATACCTGCATGTCCCAATCAGACAAAGCTGCATAAGATACCTCAGATTTCTTGCAGGGACAGAGCATTATCAATTCTCAGCATTGCCGTTTGGCTTATCTACTGCGCCCAGAGTGTTCACGAAATGCCTGGCATCAGTAGTGGCACACTGCAGACTCCAGGGGATTCAAATATACCCCTACCTGGACGACTGCCTCATACAAGCAGACAACAAGCAAACCTTGATAGCAAACTTGGACTATGTCATTCAATTACTACAGGCCTTGGGATACACAGTCAACATTCAGAAATCAAGACTTCTGCCATCCCAACAGATTATTTTCCTAGGAGCCAAACTGGACACAAAAACACAGATGGCTTATCTCACAGAGGAAAAACAACAGCAGTTACCAGAGTACTTCAAAGGCCTAGCAAAGCTCTCCCAGCTGACTGCAAGGAAAATCCTGCAGGCCCTGGGGTTCATGGCATCTTGCATTCTTCTGATACCTTTGGCAAGACTTCATATGAGAAATCTGCAATGGTACTTAAAAAGCTTATGGTCCCAACACAGCCAAAGCCTAGAGGACGTAATCCTACTCATTCCATGTCTGCAAAGAGAATTTTTGTGGTGGGCTCAAGCAAGTCAGTTAAACAAAGACATGTCTTTCAACAAACCTCAAGCAGGTCAAATGATTACAACAGACGCCTCCGACCATGGATGGGGGGCGCACATGGAGGGCAGATGCATTCAAGGTCAGTGGACACCAAGGGAAAGGCATCTGCACATAAACCAAAAAGAGATGTTGGCAGTGATACATGCAATCGAGACCTTCGAAAAATCACTTCAACAAGGACATTTGCTAATAAGGACAGACAACACCACTGTTATGTGGTATATAAACAAGCAGGGAGGCACTCATTCTTATCCCCTCTGCAGACTAACAATGATTCTCTGGGAAAAATCCCTAAGTCTGAAGATACATTTGCAATCCCAGTTTGTGCCAGGCAAGGACAATGTACTGGCGGACAAGCTGAGCAGAAATTTCTTGGATCCACACGAATGGATGCTGCATCCTCACATTTTCTCACAAATAACAAGGACATGGGGAAGACCGGACATAGATCTCTTTGCTTCTCATATGAATCATCACCTGGAAAAGTTCTGTACAAGGACCCACCATCCTCTAGCCTGGAAAACGGATGCTCTCTCCTTCAGCTGGAAGTCCCTAACAATTTATGCATTCCCTCCTCTACCACTGCTGACCAAGGTGATACTGAAGATCAAAGCAGAACAACCAACAGGCATTTTGATAGCTCCAGACTGGCCAAGGCAGCACTGGTACCCATTGCTGTTGAGCATAACTCGGACCAAACCGTGGCCTCTGCCCCTTTGGCCTCTGCTTCTAACACAACACAATTACAGGACGGTTCATCAAAACCTGAAAACATTGCATCTGACAGCCTGGAGGTTACCATAACTCCTTCCGATATCTCTCCTTCCAAAAAAGTTCAAGAGATCTTACTGGAAGCACGCAGACCTTCCACCAGAAAAACCTATTCAGCCAAGTGGAAGAGATTCATCATCTGGAATGCTAACAGGGGTCAGGATACAACAGTATTGAGTATACCTCAGATATTGGAATACTTGGCAGAAATGTTTCATACCGGTCTCTCATATTCTTCCATAAAGATTCATGCCTCAGCAATCTCAGCAAAATACAATTATGATCCACCTGTGTTTTCACATCCTTTGCTAAGACAGTTCCTAAGGGGGATAAAGAATATCAAACCTCCCAGGAAACTGCCAGTACCTGCATGGGACCTCAACTTCGTCTTGGAAAAATTAACTCTTCCTCCCTTTGAACCAGCAGCAACTTCAGAAATGCAATTTCTCTCATGGAAAACTGTTTTCCTATTGGCAATCACATCAGCAAGAAGAGTCTCGGAGATACAGGCACTCATGGCAGTACCTCCTTTTCTCATTTTTCATCAGGACAGAGTCTCTCTAAGAACCAATCCTTCATTCATGCCAAAAGTAATTTCCAGGGTGTCTCTAAATCAAGCCATTCACCTGCCTACTTTCTTCCCCAATCCTCAAAACAGGGGGGAAGCACTGCTGCATACTTTGGACATACACAGGCAACTACGCTACTACTTGGACAGAACTAAGGCCACCAGAAAGTCTGACCAACTGTGTGTAGCCTATGCTGCTGGAGTACAAGGAAAAGCAATCTCCAAACAAACAATTTCCAAATGGATTGGACACTGCATCAGATTCTGCTATTCCTTTAATGGAAAAGGTGTGCCAGCCAATATTAGGCCACACTCCACCAGAGCTATAGCCACATCCACAGCTTTCCTAAGAGGAGTGGCTACAAAGGACATTCTAGAGGCTGCTACATGGAGCTCCGTGCATACATTTACCAAGCACTACAACCTGCCTTTATACTCCAGATCCCAAGCAGGCTTTGCTTCGGCAGTCCTGCAGGGCATTTTAGCTACACCATCACTTTCTTAGTTCCAGCCACCCCCAGGCTTGGCTATGGTATTCATCCCATATGTTATGACTGCAGTTGCATTCTTGAAGGACATAGTACAGTTTTGTACCTAACATAAATGTAGATGTCCGATAGATATGCAACTGCAGTCGGATTCTCCCACCCTCCTACCCCTCTGCAACCTTCTTTATGGGTCCACTACCCCTATTCCTATTAGCTGGGGGTATCTCTATGGTGTATCTGTTTATTACTGTTGTGCATGTCTGAAATTCTTTATCCATTCACCAAATTTAGCCTTCCTAGGAGGGCACCTGGCATCTGGGGCAAGAAAGACTGAAGAAGATGGCGTCGACCGATGCCTTTATACTCCAGCCGTTCTGACATCGGAGAGGAGGCGACACCAGCCGGACCCAGACTTTGGAATCCGGCCGACCGAGGGCTGCCTGAGGCAGGACAAACCCATATGTCATGACTGCAGTTGTATATCTATCGGACATCTACATTTATGTTAGGTACAAAACTGTACTATGTGGTACATCAACAAGCAGGTAGGAACTCACTCTTATCCCCTCTGCAGGCTAGCCATGACCCTTTGGCACATGGCTTAAGCCATGCAAATTCACCTACTAGCACAATTCCTGCCAGGCTCCCAAAACTCTCTGGCAATCAACTTATGCAGAAACCTCCTAGACCCACACGAGTGGCAGCTAGACCACAGGACCTTCAGCCTTGTAGCCCAGAAATGGGGTACCCCAAAGGTGGACCACTTTGCCTCCCACAACAATCACCAGCTCAGCAAATTCTGCACCAGGGAACCTCACAGTGAGGCCTGGAAAGTGGATGCCCTATCCTTCTAATGGATAAACCTCTCAATCTATGCATTTCCCCCTCTATGCCTCCATGGCACCTACCTCAGATCCCAACTCTTCTGACCCAGCAGAATGGAGAATTCATGCATCCACAATTGCAGACCCTGAATCTGGCACCCTGGCTTATTCCTTGACCTCTCCTCCAGTTGCCAGCCTAAGCAAGCAAGTCCTGGGCATTATACGTGAGGCCAGATGCCCCAGCACTAGAAAATCCTATGCTGACTAGTGGAAAAGGTATTGCACCTGGATCCAGGCTAAAGGAGCTGAAACAGCACAGCCCTCCCTACCTCTCATCCTGGATTACCTAGCAGACTTACTTCTCATGGGCCTATCCTTGCCTTGTATTAAAATTCATGCCTCTGCCATCTCTGCTCATTACAGCACAGAGCCACCTCTCTTTTCTCACCCTCTCATCAAACAGTTCCTAAGAGGGGCTAACAATTTAAGGCCACCCAGAAGAGCTCCTACCCCAGCTTGGGACCTTAACTTTGTGTTGGAAAAGCTCACACTACCCCCCAGTAAGCCTGCAGCTTCAGGAGAGTTAAAATTCCTCTCTTGGAAAACAGCTTTGCTTCTGGCCATCACTTCAGCTAGAGGATTTTCAGAGCTACAAGCACTCATGGCTGTAGAGCCCTTCATCATTTTTCATGCTGACAGGGTCTCCCTCAGGACTAACCCAACTTTCATGCCTAAAGTGGTGTCCAGTGTGGCTTTCAACCAATCTATTCATTTGCCCACCTTTTTTTCCTAACCCTCAAAATAAGGGGGAAAGGATTTTGCATTTTCTAGATGTGCACAGACAGCTCAGATTCTACCTGGATAGGGCTAAATCTTTTAGGAAAACTGACCAAATGCTAGTCAACTTTGCAGCAAGGCCATATCCAAACAATCTCCAAATGGATAGCACACTGTATCTATTTCTGCTACAAATACCACGGGAAACCGCCCCCTAAGGGAGGCAGGACGCATTCCACCAGGGCAACCTCCACCTCTGCAGCTTTGCTCAGAGGGGTCCCTACCAGGGACATCCTGGAGGCTGCAACATGGAGTTCTGTTCATACCTTCACCAAGCATTACCACCTGCCTATCGTCTCCAAATCCAGGGCGGGCTTTGCAACCGCACTCTTGCAGGGCATCCTAGCAAGCCCAAAGTCTTCTTGACTGCCTCCACCCTTTTCTTCAGCTTTGGGAACCAACCTAAGTGTGATGACTGCAACAGTGAAACATGAAGAACATAGTACAGTTGTGTTCACTTACCATAAATGTAGATGTTCGAGTGTATTCACTGTTGCAGTCCTGGTTTCCGACCCTCCACCCCCCCCCTTGTCTCTTTCTCTCTCTTTCTCACTCCTTAAGGGATTTTTGGTATTTACTTTCTACTAGTGGTGTACTACGGTGGTGGTGCTGCGGTAGCGTTGTCGCCTCACAGTAAAACATTGTCCTGTTCGATTCTCAGCTAGAGAGTCTTGTGTGTGGAGACATGCGTAAATGGGCATACCTTCGTTAAAGGTTGTGCGTCAGGGCCGGCAACTCGGCATGTAAAAATCTACTGCCAGTCATTAGCGGACCGGAGTTCCGCTGTGGTGACCCCTAACCGGGAAAAGCTGAAAGACACAACAACAATTTTCTACTGGTGGTGTTGTTCCACCATAACCTAGCTCCCTGTTTGGGGGCTTCTGACATTTGTGGCAAGAAAAACTGATGTAATGGCGTCTGCTGCCTGATTTTATATTACTTACGACCTGACGTCAGTCCTGGAGCGACAGCAACTGATGCAAAAATACTAAGCCTCTGGTATTCGGGCCGACTGAGGGCTACCCCCGGCAGGATAACCCAAGTATGATGACTGCAACAGTGAATGCACTCTTAACATCTACATTTATGGTAAAAGTGTACCCAACTGTACTTTATCATATCCCCTTCAATCTTTACCCCAGGCCTCTAAAGCAAATCCCCGATGTTCCACCCAGTCAAAGGGATGCAGCAGCACTAGAAATCCTAAAACTGCTAAGAAAAAGTCATCCAACCAGTCCCACCAGACCAAATAGGATCCGGATTTTACTCAAGGTTCTTTTAGTGCCAAAAAAGATGGGACCGGAGAACAATTTTGTATCTCAGTATACAGAAGTTCGTCAGACAAGCAAAATTCCAGATGGTCACGGTTTAGTCCATTCTTCCATTTCTGGAGAAAGACAGCTGGATATGCTTTATAGATCTTCAGGATGCGTATTACCACATAAAAATCGACAAATGATGCAGAAGATACCTCCACTTCAGCTGGGAGCCAGTCCATTACCAATTTTGAGTAATTTCCTTTGTTCTCTCCACAGCCCCCAGGGTGTTCACCAAATGCATGGGTAGTAGTAGCTTACCTGAGACTACAAGGATTCCATGTTTCCATATCTAGGTGATTGGCTCCAACCAGGAGTCTACTGCTTCAAGCCATATTGTACACTCAAAATCTGGCAGAAAAGCTAGGGATCTCAGTAAACACAGAAAAGTCAATGCTGGTACAGACTCAAAACTTGAGTTCATTGGGTTAACGTTCGACACAATATCCTGCCAAATCGCCTTACCTCATCCACAGGTTGCTATGATTGAGATCTCAACTTCAAGTAATACTCTCTCAAAATCTTCTCCCATCTCGATTGGTTCTACAACTGCTGGGCTCAATGGCTGCTACAGTCACGCTGGTTCCACTAGCTAGATTCCATATGAGGCTGCTCCAATGGCTCCTAGCATCTCAATTGTGTCTCTTAACACATCGAATGTCATACCCAATCCGCATAACAAACCAATGCAAACAAGATCTGAATTGGTGGATGAAGCCAGAGGAGGAGGAGTGGTGTAGTCCTCCCCCAACCCAAAGTCACAATGAACACGGACGTTTTCCTGATGAGGTGGGGGGGGGGCATCCAGTGCACTTGGTCCCCCTTAGAGGGCAAGCTGCATATCAGTGTCCTAGAACTGAGGGCGATGCTCTTAGCGTTGCTAGCATTCCAAACAACACTTCGTGTGGGACAATTGCTATCCAGTCAGACAATATGTCAGTAGTCTGGTACATCAACAAGCAAGGAGGAACTAAATCCTACCCATTATGCTGGGAAGCCCTGATAGTGTGGCAATGGGTGATAGCTTCCATCTGCTTTCTCATAGCAGTGCACATTCCCGGGGACTCCAATCTGATTGCAGACAAACTGAGCAGAAACATTTTGATGTCTCACGAGTAGTCTCTCAACCCCATAGTAGCAACACAAATTTTTCATCATTGGGGCTGGCCTTGCTGCGATCTCTTTGCTTCCCCGTGAACCACAAATGCAGCAACTTCTTTGCCCTGATCCCCCTCCCCCTGGGGGAGTCACCGAGAGATGCTCTGATACACGATCGGCCAGGTTCCTATTGAATTGTCGACCGCTTAGGTTGTTAAATGCTTAATCATAGACACCTAAGCGCTTACAATAGAGAACGGCCACATCCTCGGGAAAGTACTCGTGTGGCCATTATCGGGGATTTGCCCTTTCCCCCAATGTAGAGTGATCTCGGAGTTGGTATATTTAATTAGGGAGGAGCTGCCCCCACCATGCTTGGGTGTGTTTGTGTATTTTGTTTACGGACGGCCACCCGAATTCTTTCCTGAGGAAAGAATTCAATGATGTGGCCGTTCTCCATTGTTAGCCTTCGACGCTTAGGTGTTGATGTTTTAGGATTCGACAACCTAAGCTGTCGATGTTATGATATAGACGAGATTGGCCCCTGGGTCTACTCTCTGCCTTTCTCCCTATTTCCCTCATTCCACAGTTCTTGAAGGCGCAATGGCTGAGAACCAAAGTGATCCTCATTGCACTATTGGCCCCACCAAGTTTGGTTCCCCTTTCTGTGGCCTCACTTGGTTCACCATCCGTGGACACTGGATCCAACCCTGGGACTCCTATCTCACCCGCAGGGGCTGGTCCATCCCAACCTTCACATTCTCAAGCTGACCACTTGGTATCTCTACTTCTGATTGCCAGGCACATAAACCTGTCTTCCCCAGTGAGAAGAATTCTTCTGGTTTCTCATAAACCCTCCACCAGGAAACTCTTGCAGAAAATGGGTCAGGTTTGTAATTTGGGCTAAAGGACAATGACTAGACCCATTCTCAATCCCGGTCCATAGGTCTTAAGAGTACCTGTCAACTCTACTCCATTCAGGACCCTTGGCCTCTACTATTACAGTTCACTTAGCGGCTATTGTCAGTTTTCATGATGGCTTTAATGATTCTACATTGATGTCCCACCGTCTTTGCAAAACCTTCATGAAAGGAGTTCTGCACTTGAGACCACCTATTAAAAACCTACTGAACATTGGAATTTGACTTTGATCTTACAAACTCTGAGCTGTTTCCTCTTCAAATCTTCTGCCACACGTGACATAAAGTTTCTGTCCTGGAAAACCTTATTCCTGGTAGCTATCACCTCAGCCAGGGGGATATCAGAGTTGCAAGCTTTGTGTGTTAATCGCCCTTATTTAATTTTCCATAATGAGAGAGTATCACTTCAAACTAACCCTTCCTTTTTACCCAAAGTTATCTCAAATTCAAATCTCAGTCATTCCATTGATTTACCAGACCTTTTCCCAACCTTTTCTAACAAAGGTAAATAACATTTACACCTGTTGAATGTATATAGACAGTTATGTTTTTACTTGGACAAAACCAAATCTTTCCGTAAGTCAGACCGGCTGTTCATAGCCTTTTCAGGCCCCATATTGGCCAAAGATGTTTCCAAAGTCACCTTTTCAAAATGGCTGAGAGATTGCATTACCTTTGTTTATTATCAGAACAAATTAACTTTGCCTACTATGGGCAAGGCTCACAAGGTCAGTGTCCACTTCGGTGGCTTTTCATTCCAGAGCCTGTATGGATGACATCTGCGCAGCAGTCATTTGGGCAACCCCCCATGCCTTTATCACTCATTACAAATTGGATATGGCCTACAGGGGAAGAGCATCCTTTGGCTCAATGGTGCTTAGGAATATCCTTCCATAGGTCCACCCAGGACATAAAGTAGCTGGGGACTCTGTCCCATCAGTATGGAATGAATGAAGATTTACAACATCAGATAAAGAAGTTATGTTCGCACCATAACATTCCATCTGTGTTGTAGATCTTTATTCATTCCTTTGACCAGCTGCTGTTTAGACCCCATTTGTATGAGCTTTTTAAAATGCTGAGGGAAAAAGGGAATCATAAACAACTGATGCTCATCATATTGATCACTGCTGCTATAGCCTTAGCTATATGGTTTATCTCCTGTCAAGGATATAACAGCTGGCCATCTTCCAAAGCTTGTGAACACCTTCCACATGCTCAAACCATTAGGCAGCTTGAGCAGAGCTACCTAAAATCACAAGTTTGAGCATCAAGCCCTTCAGAGATTTCCTGTTGTTGACATCTGGCTTGTGCTGTTCCTTTGCCTGTAAGATAAGTTGTCTTTGGGGGGAAAAAAATGTCCATATAAAAGCTTACTGTTTAAATGTACTTCCTGGTTCAGAATTTTTTTTCCCCAGGAGTTTGTGTTTCAACAGATTGTCACGAGACTTAACTCATTACAGCTGAGTGACACCTCCAGGTGTTTCTGCAATCGCATCCTATTGACGTCTCCAGGCATCAGACATCGTATTCATATTTGCATTACTAGTTCCAAAACCATGCTACATACAAAGTATTTAAAAAATTAATCTTAAAACATATATAATGGCAAACACAATCGTATTAATGTTTGACCAGCGTCTAGTGCTGGTAAAGCGATATTAATTGTTAGTCATATAGTACTTGTGTATATTGGCGTAAATGCCATAGTTTTCTAAATATCTTGACAACCAAGTAGCACAGACAGAACTGCTTAGTCTCACATGAAAGCTCTCAGCTGGATGAACAAAATGCTGCTAACAGTATGTGTGTAACTTGAGTGTTTACTGAAATACTGTAAGCTGTTACAAAATTTTACAGACTTAATAGTTCCTGTTTACTGTCAAGACGTGGAACCTAAAAAATACCACAAGTACAAAAACAGTTTGTGCTGAGGAGTTTGTCATTGCACTTCTTTAATAACTCCTTTGGGTCCAGAGATATGAACATTTGTTAGAAACGTGCGGACATAATTTGATTGTATAAAAATGTTCAAGTGCAATCTTCCAGAGCTCAATTGAAGGGACTTGACATTTAAATGGGAGTGCACTTTTTTCCTCTCGGTTGTTTAAAGTAGTTGACAAACTTTTTTTTTTCTGTGAATAAATTGTTTAATGCACTTTGCCAGTCCCAAAAAGTAGAATAGTGCTTTCTTACTGTGTTTTTGTTCTGAAAAGTGACTTTTAACAACCTTAACTTTTTACCAGCTTATGCTGCTTGTATTCCCTGGGAAAGGGGCAGCATTTTTAGATTGACAATGAAACAGACTGCCAGTCTCACAGTCTGTCTTCCTTCTAGCCACAGAAAGAAAGCTTGGTAAACCACCTTAGCCACTGCAGCAGTCCAGCAATTTGCCTTAACTGCAGGTGGTGACACTCATTGCAAGAGCTGGTTCCTCAGACCACTCATCTTTTTAACTTGAATCCATCTGCTGCAGCACCTACAGCCGTTATGGACTGAGGGTTATCCATATCCCCATGTCCTTTCAGCTGTTGGGGTCCCCTCAGTGGACAAAGGTGAGCCGCTATTGTTGGTCCTGGAAGAAGGAAACATGGAAGTCTTCCTTGTTCAGTCAGAATGTTGTGCACATCCGTAGGAAGATGCTGCTGCCATTAACAGTTTTGGACCCATTTTTCCTGTCAGAAACAGAAAACTAAATTGTAATCTAATTCCTCCTCAGATTTCCCTACACTGTAGTTTACTAGGTTTGGCTCAGGGTTAAATTCAGGCTGTTGATGCCTCTTATAAAATGGTTGCTAGTGAAAGAAAAAGGGATACTTCTTATCCTGAATAGATTCAAGAATCTGAATCTGAGCAGGAAAATCAAGTGGCAGATGCACGGTTTTCTCCTCAGATTTCTGAATCAGATTCTGAGGAGAGCACAGTATCGGATTCTCCCTGTGGGGGGTTCCTGTTTCTGTGAGACTGTTTCAGTAATGTACCAGTATTTTTAATGAGAGAACAGTGTGGGTCCTCAGTCCCCAAAGAAATATGTTCTGCTGTTACAGATGGAATTTCAATTACCTTCACTCATTCATCTAGTGTTTATAGCATTGGAAGGATGTGCATCACTGCCTGCAGCTTTCCTGGCAAATCACCCCATTGCTGCTAAAAAGGAAGATATGCGTAAAGTTCCTCAGTCTTTTTCATTCACTCAGCCCAAACCTAACTTTAGTTAGTCCTACTGCTACTAAACATTTAGTTAATTCCAATTGTACATTTTCTGACAAGGACGGGGAAAATTAAGTTTGGGAAAAAAGTGTATGCTTCCTCAACGTTGATTTTCAGAATTTTGAATCGTCAGGCTCACATGTTATTTTGTTCTGAGTAATTATGAATGTATATGGAATGTTTTGTGTGGAGTTTCTTCTTGTGCCAGAAGATCTGCTTTAATTGGTTTTAATTTCTTCCATTTTACTGATCACATCTAATTGTTTATAGTGTGTGTATAACTGTTGATACTTTTTTTCAGGGCTGTGGGAATTGGTAATTTTTTTAGGTTTGCCTGGCTGCATTTTCAGAACCTCCTTGATGATGTGAAAAATGAGATTTTAAACTCTGCTCTGAAGTGTGATGAGAAGGGTAAGCTGATTCAGGGAATTTCTGAGATTTTTCAGCCCTGCTTTTCCAAATTTTCTAATGGATTTTTTAACCCCTCTTCCAATTATGGCAAGATTTGAAGTAAACAGTAATTATAAAATGTTGATAAACAGATGAGCTGATGTCTTTTTTTGTCCATTCCTCAATGTATGGGTCTTCAGATATGAGTCGGATCCGATTTCAGCCACTTTCAAGCTTTGGATCTGCTGCTCAGGCTCTGCCGTTTACCCATAATTCCCTGTGTTGACCCACCTACCTCAGAACTTGTTTGCCACTACAACTGTAGTATGGATCTGTTGGTGCTCAGTAGTGAATAAGTGAATTTAGAGCTGTAATTTCCAAATTACTTTTAAATAACTTCCTTCTCATTTACCTTCAGCCTTTATCCTTTTCTTTGTTCCTTTCCTAAGCTCTTCTCTTCTTCATCTTGGACCTTTCTGTTTCCCTTAATATATTAAAAAATAGTATCTGATGTTGTCTTCTTCCATTCTTCCTCATGATAGGGTCTTGGATCCCACCTTCGGATCTGGCTTTGCCACATTCCTCAGACTTGGAGCTGACTCTTGAGCCCCTCCCTCTTACCCTTATGTGAATGTCCCCTATGATTGCTCTTCTCTGTTTCGGCCATCAGTTCGAGATGCTCTCACCCGCAGTGAAAAGGATGGGAAGACCCTTACTGCTGTAGGAATCAAATTTTCTTCGCCCCAGAGGTCCTTCTTCAGGAACCAATGGGGATGAAAGAAAATGTGGTTTTGTAAATCCTAAGGGCCTTTTCAGGACCCTCGCAGGGAACCCTCCTCTAGAGCCAGAGGAGGAGGAGGGTTTGATGGTAGGTGCCATCCTAGAGGCAGAGGGGACCCACAAAACCAGGGCTTTAGAGAGATTTTTTTCCAACAAGCCCTGTCAGTGCTCCTGAAGCTCTGCCCAACTGTCCCTCTCTGGAGGCAGTCGGGGGATGACTAGCTTTGCACTCAGAAGCATGGATCCATTTGACTCAAAACCCCCTGGGTGCTAAGCATAGTATCCAGAGGCTACTACATTCCCTTTTCCCTTCTCCCCCCAAACTCTAGGAACCTCCCTGATGTGCCACCCAGTCAGAAGGAGCAGGGAGCACAGGAAATTCAACAGCTGCTGCAAAAAATGAGTCATCCAAGAGGTCCCAGCCGAACAAAGAAGATTCGGAGCCTACTACTCCCACTTCTTTTTGGTGCTGAAAAAGATAGGGGACCTTAGATCCATTCTGGATCTAAGCACGTTAAATGGTTATGTAAAGAAGTTGAGGTTCCGTATGGTTACAGTTAAGTCCATTTTGCCATTGTTGCTCAAGGACGACTGGATGTGCTCAATATTTCTGAAGGATGCATACTATAACATCAAAGTAGACAAGAGCTCCAAACGATGCCTGCACTTTTGGCCAGGAACCAGTCATTTCCAGTTTGGATCACTGCCCTTTGGACTTATCTCAGCCCCCTGGGTGTTCATCAAATGTATGGCAGTGGTTAGCAGTTCACATGAGGCTCAAAGGATTCCAGGTGTTTCCATACTTAGAAGATCGGCTCCTTACCGCCTTCATGAGGCATCAGCTCATCCAAGCCAGAGATTACTTAATCCAACTTTCACACTCACTGGGCATCACTTTAAACCTAAAGAAGCCCAACCTGGCTGCTGTGCAGAACCTGGAATTCATAGGGACGCAGTTGAACACAAGGGATCAGGTAGCTTCTCTTCCCTTCGCATAACAACACTGAGGAATCCAGTCCGGGAATTGTTATTCCTCCAGGCTCCCCTTGTGCAGATGGTCTTACAAGCCTTAGTATCCATGTCAGCAGCAATCCTGTTAGTTCCTCTAGCAAGATTCTTCATGCAGGTTCTCCAGTGGATATTGGTGGTGCAATGGTCCTTTCTGTATCACCCAGTATCCCTTCCCATCATATTGACACCAGTTTGCAGGCATCTCCTCAGATGGTAGATTCAGTCAGGCAATCTCCTCCTAGGCAGGCCCTTCTTAACCAACCCACCTATAGCCACAGTGACCACTGATGCCTCCCATTTCGGGTGGGAGGGCATTACAGTGGGAAGATGATCCAAGGCAAGTGGTCCCCTGTCAAGACTGGGTTGCATATCATTGTCGTAGAGATGAGAGGAGTTCTAACGTTGCAAGCTTTTCAGGACACTCTTCCCTTGGGGACTATTGCAGTTCACACCGACAACATGTCTGCTGCCTGATACATCAACAAGCAAAGAGGAACCCGTTCATACCCCTTGTGTAGGGGGGCCATGAGGGTGTGGGAGTGGGTGATGTCTTCAGACTGCCTTCTAGTTGCAATGCACATCCCGGGGAATGCCAACGGCTTGGAGGACAGACTCAGCAGGTCTCTCCTGGTTCTGCACGAGTGGTCCCTCAATCAGTCACTGGCAAGCATGATCTTCAGTTGCTGTGACCTCTTTGCCTCTCCCCCAACAACAAATGCAGCAAGATTCGTGTTTCACTGTTGCAGTCATCACATTTGGGTTATCTGCCTGCAGGTAGCCCTTAGTCGGCCTGAATACCAGAGTCTTGGGATTTCTGCATCGGATGTTGTCGCTTCTTCCATGACTTCAGGTCATCAGGGGTATAAAACATGGAGCTGACACCATTATATCAGTCTTTCTTGCCATACGGTGCCCAAAGCAGAAGCATTTCACAAGTGCCGGTCGGCCGCCTCCTGAAATTTTCATTTTTCGAGTTTCAGACCTGAAGTCTTCTAAAAGATAAGTACCCCGTTGGGGATCCTTTTTTTCTTGCTCTAACCGATGTCAGAAAAAATTAATAATTGTCTTGCCTGTGGAAAGCAAATACCTCACAGAGATTTTCATTCTTACTGCGTCACCTGTTTAGGCCCAGACCACGACATCCCTCACTGTCAGTTTTGTGCCTTGTTCAATGCCCGAACTATTCGTTGTCGGGCAATTTTTGTAGCTAAATTCTTTTGCTCTCTATCTCTGTACTCCGAAATGGCTTCAATAAGCCATCCAACTACCGATCTCCAAAAAACGCAAGGATAAAGACAAAGACAGACCGCATAGGTCCAAAACTGCAGCCAACACTACCATTAAGCTAGTCGCCAGTCCGCAGGTACTCAGTGAGGTGCTTTTGCAACCCCTGATGCCTACTTCTGCAGATTCGCAGGCCTCTACTGAGACACATTCGAAGTTCGGTATGCCGCAAGATGCTACTTCGACTATGGAACCTGCGGATGTGTCTTCCTTGGATGGTTCCAGAGCCGCTGTGCAGCACTAGCTTCTAAGGGTGTATTCAGGCCTTCCGATTTACATATTAAACTGACGACTTCATTTCAAACCAAAAATACAGAATTTCTCAGGCCTAGAGTTTGCACTACGCCTAGAAAACCAATGACTAAAGCACATTCTCAGGCCCACATGCCACAAAAACAAATGCTTAGAATGTCTGAAGACCTCATTACCTTAATTAGGGGAAGTCAGCCTTACCCCTCAGAGACCAAGGACTGATTTTTCTTCTGATTCTTCGGATCAGGAATCTGATAACTCTGATCCTTCTGACTACCAGGACATACCCTTATCTACCTATGAGGATTTTGATGCAGAGGATTCCATTCCCTCTGCTTTCCCCTCCAGAAGATTTTTCTTTTGGTGAAACCCTGCATAACCTTAGAGAGCATTTCTGGTGGGAGAGCCAGGACTACTCTCAGTCCAAAAAGAGACTTGGGGAATTTTTAAACTTGCCTCAGCACAGGCCTCTAGCTATCCCTCATGTTCTGGAAATTGCAGATGATGTCTTCTTGTAATCCAGCCCTTACCCCTGATACTTTGCCTCCAGCTCCCAGGAAACCTGACAGGTACTATAGAGTATTGGCTCTCACAAATTCCTTTTTAAGAATCCTACTACAGATCCAGAATCCATTTCCCAGGGACCTAAAGGCATTAAGGCTACAACTGCCAACAATCCTACCCCTTTGGACAGGGTTTCTAGGGCTTTAGACAGATGGGGTAAGAAGGTATACATCTCTGCTACCCTTACCATTAGGGCCCTAAATTGCCAGTTTCATACGTTAAAGTATCAGCAGCATATTATGGAGCTAATTAAACAGAAAATTATGTTGATTCCTGACTGTGCAGAACACAAAGATTTACAAGAGTTAATGCTTTCTGCTAACCAAGTTGGTAAATATACTTTGCAATGTGGATTTGATGCCTTAGAAGCATCTTGCAGGGCTGCTGTCACTGGGCCTCTTCTTAGAAGGCATGCTTGGGTTAAGGAACAAAACTTGCCAGATTGTGTCAAAGCAAAATTACTGGATGCACCATTAAACCAAGAGTGTTTATTTGGTAATAAAGCATAAGAAATCCTCAAAAGAATGGAGGGGAAAGCTAAATCTATGCAAACTGTTAAAGATTTCTTACAAGTACAGCCACCTAGATTCAGTAGGCATTGGCCTTCAAAAAACTGGTCTTTTCCAGTCCCTTCTAGGCCTTCAGTCCAAGCCCAGGGGCAGCAGACCACCAAGACTTCAGTGTCAGGTTATGCACAGATCTAAGCAATGGAGTGCTCCCACGTCCAAAACAGGGAGTAGTAAGCCACCATCCTATGGTAAAATGGCACAATGACTTATCCTTACCTCTCCCAAGCCTTGCACCTTTAGGAGGGAAACTTGCCCTGCATGCCAAAAACTGGGAATACATTACCCAAGACAGCTGGATCTTAAACATTGTTTCCCAAGGATACAGATTCCACTTCCACTCAGTCCCAACCCTAAGTGGATGGCCAGACCTCCCCCCAAACCAGTTGGCAGAGGCCCAAAAGCAAGTACTTTCTCTTCTCAGCATCAAGGCTGTTCAGCCTGTCCCAGCAGAACAGAGGGGGCAAGGTTTTTATTCAAGACTGTTTCTAGTTCCCAGAAAAGAAAACTCTTGACGTCCTATCCTGGATCTGTCTATTCTCAACACCTTTCTGGTGGTTCCAAAATTCAAAATGCTAGCTCTCCAACAGCTGCTTCCTATGCTAGCCAAGGACACCTGGCTAGCAACCCTAGACTTAGAGGCCTATATGCACATCCCCATAAGGGAATCTTGCAGGGAATGCCTACACTTCAGAGCAGGCTGTATGCACTATCAGTTCTCTGCACTTCCCTTTGGCTTATCTACTGCGCCCAAGGTATTCACAAAGTGCCTAGCTCCAGCCATTGTATATTGCAGGCAGAAAAAAGCATTCAGACTTACCCATACTTGGACGATTGCCTGATTCAGGCGGACAGTCAGGACTTGCTACTACAGCACCTGGCATTTGTAAAGAGACTTCTAACTTCACTGGGGTACACCATCAACAAAAAGAAATCCCAGCTGGCACCCAGCCAATAGATTGTATTCCTGGTAGCAAGCTTGAACACAACTTCCTCACTCCAGAGAAATAAATTTATTTAACAAACTATTTCAATCTATTGGCCACCAAAACCCAGCTGTCTGCAAGAAAAATACTGCAAGCCCTGGGGTTCATGGTCTCTTGTATTCTATTAATTCCATATGCAAGACTGCGTATGAAGAAACTTCAGTAGTACCTAAGAAGTCGTTGGTGTCAACATTCTCAGGACCTGGAAACAATGATTCCTATCATTCCTTGCTTAAGGACAGAGTTCCTTTGGTGGACAGAGGCCTGCAACCACAACAAGGGACTCCCTTTCACTCTACCCCCTGCCGCCCAAACCCTAACAACAGACGCATCAGACTATGCATGGGGGGGCTCACATGGCAGGGCAGTGCATTCAGGGCAAGTGGAACCCAAAGCAAATGCGCCCTGCATATCAATCAAAAAGGAATGTTAGCTGTACAGAATGCTCTGACAGCCTTCAAAGACCTTATTCTTCCAGTACAACTATTGGTAAAGACAGATAACACCACAGTTATGTGGTACATAAATGAGCAGGAGGGAACCCATTCCTACCCACTCTGCAGATTAGCCATGGCTCTGTAGAACACAGCCTTGAGCAGCCAAGTGCACCTTGCAAGCTCAGTTCCTGCCAGGCAAGCTAAATTCACTGGCAGACTTGAGCAGAAATCTCTTGGACCCACTCAAGTGGAAACTGGAACCCAAAATATTCCAGCTTTTGAGGCACAGGTGAGCGACACCAGAGGTGGACCTTTTTGCTCCCCCTCAGAACTATCAATTGAGCAAATATTGCACGAGAACTCCCCACAGCCAAGCTTGGAAAGCAGATGCCCTGTCCTTCACCTGGGAAAACCTTTCAATCTATGCCTTTCCCCCTCTGCCCCTCCTCTCAAAGGTTCTACTAAAGATCAAACAGGACAAGCAAAGAACTATCCTGATCGTATAAGACTGGGCACGCCAGCACTGGTACGCTCTTTTGCGCAGCCTGACCGTGCTGCCACCATGGCACCTGCCTCAGACTCCTTCTCTGCTGTCCCAGCAGGCGGGCCAGATTCCGCACCCTCAGCTACAGACCTTGAACCTAGCAGCCTGGCTCATCCACTGAATTCTTCTCCAGCAACTCTCAGTAAGCAGGTGCTGGATGCCATTCTTGAGGCAAGGAGGCCTAGTATGAGAAAATCCTATTTGGAAAAGTGGAAAAGATACTGCTCCTAGAACCAATCTCAGGGAATGGACACAACATATACTAGATTACTTAGCAGAAGTGCTCCACAAAGGCCTATCCTTCTCTTCAATTAAGATCCATGCCTCTGCCATCTCAGCTCATTATAATACTGAGCCACGCCTTTTTTTCTCATCCTCTGCTTAAACAGTTCCTGAGAGGAGCCAAGAATTTAAGACCCCCAAGGAGAGCTCCCACTCCTGCCTGGGACCGTAACTTTGTATTGGAAAAGCTCACGCTTCTGCCCTTTGAACCTGCTGCCACAGCTGAGTTACAATTCCTCTCATGGAAAACAGCTTTACTTCTAGCCATCACTTCAGCAAGAAGAGTGTCTGAATTGCAGGCCGTTATGGCCGTGGAACCCTTCATTATCTTCCATGCGGACAGGGTCTCCCTCAGGACCCATCATTTATGCCCAAGGTGTAGTATCTAGTGTGGCTTTAAACCAATCCATTCATTTGCCTACTTTTTTCCCTAATCCTCAGAATAAAGGGGAAAGGATCCTGCACTCCCTGGATGTGCACAGGCAGCTCAGGTTCTATCTGGACTGGAGTAAGCCTTTCAGAAAATCTGACCAGCTGCTAGTCTGCTTAGCTGTAGGGGCAGAGGGCAAGGCCATTTCAAAGCAAACAATTTCTAAATGGATAGCACACTGCATCCATTTCAGCTACAAGCACCATGGGAAACCTACCTCACAGGAGATCAGAACACATTCCACTAGGGCTACATCAACCTCTGCAGCATTCCTCAGGGGAGTCCCTACCAGGGACATCCTGGAAGCTGCAACCTGGAGCTCTGTACACACTTTCACCAAGCATTACCACTTACCTATCTTTTCTAAATCCATAGCTGGATTTGTGACGGCAGTCTTACAGGGCCTGATTGCCAGCCCTAATGCTTCTTAACTACCTCCACCCTTCCTTAGCTTTGGTAATCAAACCAAATGTGACGACTGCAACAGTGAAAAATGAAGAACATAGTACAGTTGTATACACTTGCCATAAATGTAGATGTTCAAGTGTATTCAGTCTTGCAGTCCTGGTTACCCTCCAGCTCCCTGACTTATCTTTACTTCTACCTATTCTTGTTGTTTGACATTTCTTATATCATGAAGTTTTTGTCGTGTGTATTTTCATTTTGCTGGGGGTGTTCCATACCATGTAATTGCTTCCTATTTTGGGGGCACCTGACATCTGGGGCAAGAAAAACTGATGTAATGGTGTTGGCTGTATGTTTTATACCTGGACGACCTGACGTCATGGAAGAAGCGACAGCATGTGATGCAGAAATCCAAAGACTCTGGTATTCAGGCTGACTGAGGGCTACCAGCAGGCAGATAACCCAAATGTGATGATTGCAACAGGGAATACACTTGAACATCTACATTTATGGTAAGTGTACACGCTGTACTTCTCTTTGATCCTCCTCTGGGGAAGTCCCAGAGGGATGCACTGGTCCATGATTGGCCTCTGGTTCTCTTATATGCTTACCCTCCTGTCCCTCTGATCCTGAAGTTTCTTCAGAAGGCAAGCAGGCTGAAGAGCTTAGTCATCCTCATTGCCCCCTTCTGTCCTCTACAAGTGTGGTTTCCCTTCCTTTGGTCTTACCTGAAATATCCTCTTTGGATACTGGAGCCAAGACAAGATGACTTCTCTCACCTCTCAGGGATGCATCATCCGAATCTTCATGCCTTCAGGCTGACTGTTTTCTCCACTTCCAATCCTAGTAAGACAGTCCAGGCTTACTTCCCTGGTCCGCAAAATACTTAGTCTTGCAAAAGACTTCCACTAAGAAAGTCTGCACCAATAAGTAGAAAAAATTGGTGATTTGGGCTACAGATAGAAATACTGACCCTTTTTCAGCACCAGTTTTGGATGTTCTGCTTTTTCTTGGTACTCTGAGGAAGGAGCCTAGCTTCTGTGCCATCAAGCTTCAATTAGCTGCTATTTCTAATTTTCACACTGCAAGTCAATCTTGTTCTATGTTCACCTTTTGATTAAACAAATCCTTTATGAAAGGTATTTTCTTGTTGAGGCTTCCCATCAAAGACCCTTCCCCTCCTTGGGATCTCACTGTCGTGTTGAAGGCTTTGACTCGGGGACACTTTGAACCAGCTGCAAGTTGCGACATGAAGTTTTTGTCATGGAAGACCGTCTTTTGGGTGGCTATATCTTCAGGTAAGAGAATTTCCAAACTACAGGCCTTATCCTCCAAACCTCCTTTCATAGTTTTTCATAAGGACAGAGTTTCTTTATGTACCAATCCTTCCTTTATGCCTAAAGTAGCCACAGAAAACAATATCCTTCAGTTCATCCACTTACCAGTGTTCTTTACAAATACTCATTCTACACCTTCTACATATTCATAGACAACTCTGTTTCTAGCTGCAGAGCACCAACCAACTCTCTGTAGGCTTCTCAGCTGATAAAGTAGGCTAAGTGATGTCCATGATAACCCTAGCAAAATGGATAACCGACTGTATTTCCTTCATTTGCTCACAAAAGGGCCTAGAATTACCTCGACCTCCTAGGGCACATTCCACCAGAGCTATGCCTGCTACTTCTGCCTTCTTTTCTAGAACATCCATTGATATTTGTGCAGCAGCAACATAGTCTAACAGTCACACCTTTGTGTCACACTACAAGCTGGATATCATTTCTAGGAGTAGGGCTTCTTTTGGCTCGATGGTGTTCCGGCATATCCTTCCATGAGGGCCACCTGGGAATTACGTGTCTGGTGACTCTGATCCCATCGTGAGGAGGAATGAAGAAGACGACATCAGATTAAAAGGTTATGTCTTACCGTAGCTTGGCATCTGTGTTGTCTGTGTCCATTGCTCCTCACTTTCCCACCCAGCCATCCCTTTCTTCTAGAGGATCATGGAATATGACGAGACGCATAGGTCCCATGTCTGAGCCTCAACTGCCATTCTTTTGCTGTGTGGGTTTTGAATATATGGAATCAGCAAACTTGCTCTTTGGTGCTTGGGTGGATGTAGTGCATTATGGGAATGAAGGAGGAGCTTGAGAGTCAGATCCAAGTCTGAGGAATGTGCCTGAGCCAGATCTGAAGGTTGGATCTGAGAAGAGGAATGAAAATAGATAACACAGATGCCAAGTTATGGTAAAACGTAACCTTTTTATTTTTCATCTTAGTTTTTATAGTTACTGTAGTCCTTGTACTTTACGGTAGTTTTATTGTAGCTGAGAATTATTTATTTTTTGGTACCTTGTTTCCCTTTTTTCTTATCAGAATGTCAGACAAACTGTCACTATTTAAAAAGTGTGTGGCCTGTGCCCACAAATGATCAAATTCTGATAAACACAATAACTGTTTTTATTGTGGGGTCTGTATTCTAAAACCGAAAACCATTTGAGTGAATACAACAGCGACACATATAGCCCGAACCGCAAATAGAACCCCCTAAACCGCAAAATTTAAAATCTCGAATCATCATAGTCGGCCAACCCCACCACGCGCTACATACTACCTACCCAAGCATAATAAATAAACCACATACATACACTAACCAAACCCTACTTCTAACCCTACACTAAACCTTACATACATTACTATCTATGCACTTACCTTAACCTGCACCCTATCCCTAAGGTCCGTAACTATCACACACTTAACCTACGGAGATATACTCAAACAAAACAAATAATCCACACACATACATTTAACAAAACCCTACTTCTAACCCTACACTAAACCTCACATACATTACCTATATATGCACTTACCTTAACCCGCACCCTAACCCTAAGGTCCATAACTATCGCACACTTACCTTATGGAGCTATATCACAGACAGGCCAACCATAACAATTCAACATTTTGAGTTTCGCAGTTTTGGACATATGCTGGTTCCGTAGTTCGCGCAATATGTTCTTTTCTGATTCGCTCAAACGGATCTTCGGGCTTCTAATATAGACCCGTATTGTCTAGGCCCCTCACATTTGGACACCTCTAGTCAGTTTGTGAAGCCTTCAGCCTATAGGCCATTGAAGAGTGACAAAATAATTTAATCGTGAAAGGGCTTCTACCAGCCCCTGTGGAAGAGGACATCCCTTCATTTTTTGCAAAAACCTTCCTCTTCTCCTTTGAAGAAACCAGCTGATAAGCCTAAGGAGAAAACCAACGACAAAGGAAAAGAAAAACCTCAAGGAAGAGCTCTCCGGAACTGTACATCCTCTCTTGATTTGGTTTCTAAAACTGCAAACTCCTCTGAGCAGATGTTTTTCTTGGATCTGTTACTCATCTGATCCAGCACACCTCTGAGGATCTCATGGGCATCTTTCTGCTATGCTCCATTCACTGATATTAACAGGAAATGCAGTATCATCATTCCAGACCCTTGCTGCTTCATCCTTCCAGTCAGCCAGATCTTCCAGGAGCCTTACCGAAGGAGATGTGGACAAGATAATGAGGAGATTTATTTCGGATCCAGATCTAGTTGAGGGTCCTTCCAGCTCTGGCCAGAACCGAGGCAATGGTTTATTCCCCTGTCAAGTAGATGTTTGTCTCCGATCCGACCCTTTGGATTGGAGCCCTTGGATCAGACTTACACCCAGAATAGGTCTTCATTGCAGCCTAGGTTTTTTTCTTCCTCAACGCCGATGAGTTTTTTGATTTGGTTGTCTCTGACTGAGTCAGAGCCTTCTGAGTCTCAGAACCAAATGGTCGGCACAAACTCTGACAGGGTAAGTTCAGAACTGAAATTTTTGAAATCATTCCTCCCTCTCAAAGCCTTGACATTAGACAGTTCAGCTCCAATGTCCACCGTGGATTCAAGCTATGCAATATCCCAGGTTGAGCTTCCTTTAGAGACTTCAGCTGCTTATGCTCAGCTTTTGAGAGAGTACTGTCTCATTCCATTGAGAAATCCACCTCCTCTGGTTCAGATCCATCCCTCTCACAAAGGATTTCCTCATTGCTCCTAAGAATTGTCCCCGTTGGAGCAAGGACCCACCTGTGGATTCCATGGTAGTGGTGGCAGCCACCAAAAAGGAACTATAGAAGAAAGTTCCTCTGTTCATCCATTGAACGATGAGTCTTGAGCTTTGGACATGTTTTGGAAGAAAATTTGTCTCCTCTACCTTCTCAGTGAGGACATTGAATTTGGCACGTGTTACAAGTTTTCAGAGAGATTTGACAAGGATATCTCTAAATCTCTCTTAGTGGCCTTGCCTGCGATTCAGAGAAAGTCCATTGATGCATATCTAGCTGCCCTCTAGTCCTTGTCTAATGTCTGTATGCAGCTTATTTTGAATGCCATGGGAGGGTGTATCTTGAGCAGCTGGTGCAGGCATATCCATCAGGAGATGTGCTTGGATAAGGCTGTGTGACTTTAGGGAACATTTAAAGACATCTTTTGTGAACGTCCCTTATTATGGATCTAAACTCTTTTGTCCTAAAGTGAAGGATACAATATCTATAAGTGAAAGAGAAGATAAATTCTGTTCTGTTGTAGGGATAACATTTTCTACTCCTCAAAGGACCTTTTCCAAGGATCAAAAGAGGCAAGAAAATTTGGATCTGATGTTGCTAATCTTCATGCATTCATGATGGATGGTGTCTCTGTTCCATCCTTGGAACCGACTCAGCCGTTGTAACAAGCTCGCGCCAGCCAAAAATCTCTTGAGCTAAGATTACCCACAGTGCCCCCTCCTCATCTCCGATCTCGTGTGCCTTATAGAGTTTCAGGACACATCAGGCCAACTCTCCAGCTAGGTATTACTTTTTTTCAATAGTATTTCTTCAACATTTGGGATTTTTCTCTCCTAATCCTTTCTTTATCTATTTGCTTACTTTTATAGTTCCCCTCTGCGTGTGAGAGTTTTTTTCCTGCCTTCTTACTATTTTTGGTATTTCTTTGTACCATTGGTTGTACAGGCATCTCCCATACCTCTGTGGTAGTTTCAAATACCATTGTTGGTATTCCCTTCTTTCCTTACCTTTTTACCCTTTGGGTATACTTTAATCACCATTGTTGGTAACTTAAAAAAAAAAAAACAAAATCCTTGCCTGTGTGTGTGTGTTGTACAGTTAATTGTGACAGGGTTTTTATCTTGCTATTTTTTCACTATATATATTGTGGATTGTAGACTACTGGACTTTCTAATATGGCAGATAAAGGCACAACAGGTTTCAAACAGTGTAATAAATGTGGCAGGAAGATGTCTTAATCCGATGGGCATCTTTCCAGCATCTATTGCCTAGGAGTACCCCACTTAAAAGTTCAACCTCCATGCGTGCTCTGTAAGGGCTTTAGTGCCCGCACCTTAGCTGAGCGCAAGAATAAGTTGATATTAAAGGGTCTTCTAAAAACCCCTTTCTTGGAGCCTTTATCACAGACAGAGGTCTCAACCCCTCCCAAAAATGAATTAAAGAAGAGACGTCAATCAGTACCATCTTCTCCTCATTCTATGGAAACGAAATCCACTAAGGCCCCAGATTCGTATGGATCCGAAACTAAAACAGGCAAAATTGACTTCTGCACCAGTCTCGGCACCGGAGCCTAAAACTCAGTCCATGGTGCCGTCCTTGTCCACGGAATCGATAATGACTTCCACACCTACGGTACCGACCACTTCCACAGTGCCACAGACCCTCTCAGCACCAAAAATAGTCTCTCCTTCAGTACATGGACCCCCCTAACAACCTTCTGGTCTTCCGACCACAGTGCCGAAGGTCGAGACTCTAGCTCAGACACGATATTCCTGTTTATCGATCCATTTCTTGGACAACAAATGAGCCCATTTCTTGATCTGCCTTAATCTCCATCAGGGATGTCAACCCACTCTACCAGGAGCCTTTCGGAGATCGATGTAGTGAAACTTGTGGATCAGGTCCTGGCAGCCAGAGGAATCCTAACTCCTTCTAAATCCCCCCTCACACCCGGAGCCAAGAAATTTTTTCCACAGACTCCAAAGTATATTCCTCCTTCAACATCCCCGCAGGAATTGGAGTCATCGATGCCAACACCTGTCGTGGTGCCAGCTCCTTCAGTTCCACTGGTAGATCTTACCATGGTTCTGGAGCCTACCCTGTGGTCCACGGCTCAATCAGAGCTGACCCACACTCGAGACTGTGACTGGTCTGTCGGCACTTTGACCCCTAGTACGGTACCCATTTTTTCTATGGCACCGTCTATGGCTCCGGTTGCTATGACAGCTCCGAGTCCTCTTGCAGTTCCTTCCCTGGGGGTGAGTTCATTGGAGCAGGGTGTGACCCTTGTTCGAAGTTGTCTCAGTTCCAGGCTCCCATCCCTCTTCGGGCGGGCCTGCCTTCCAGGTCATGAAGAAGGCACTTGCATCAGCAGGTTCACAGCTGGTTCCTTTGTTGCCAGATTGCCACATATACATGTCCTCTGCTCCACAGTTGACACAGTCCACTACGCTGTAACATCGAGCATGAGAACCTCAAGATACCCTACCACAGGGCACCCTGTCTTTAGAATCCTCTTCAGATGCCCCCCTGAAGAGCCACCCCATAAGAGGTTGTGTAAGATGAAGCATGTGGATTCCCCTGAGCAATCCCTTACCGAACATACAGATTACGATGAGGGGGAAGGGGCCCCATGGTCTCTTCTGAAGATGTCTCCTTTGGAGACGTACTAGAAATCTTAAAGCAGCCGGGTGACTGGAAGCCCACCAACACTTCCTCTGAGGAATCTGTATTCTTGCAGGCTTTTCATGCTCAAACCTCTACTTCCTGGGTGACCCCGCCTGCAGATGAATTAGTCCAGCTTATCGTGCAGCATGCTTAGAAGAGTCTTGACACTGAGCCAATCCCACGGAGACCGGACAGAAATACTCTTCCCCTCCAGAGGATCACCCTCATTTGTCCAAAGGCTTGGTAGTAGATGCTATGGCGGTGGTGGCGGCAGCCACTAGAAAGGAACTCGCTGAGGAGAGTCCTGCTGTCCATCCTCCAAACAGTGAGTCTCGGATGATGAACAGACTATGGAAGTGGGTGTATGCTTCATCGGCCTTTGCCATAGCCAATTACTTGGCACACTTTACCCGTCTCCTGAAGGACCTGATCATGGAGCTCTCAGGACCCTTAGCAGGAGCCATGTCTGATGAGGTACGTGACAAAGTTGCCTCATAGCTTGCCACCCTGGAATCTATATCCAATTCATCTATGAGGGTGATTTCTCGAACTACCGAGAGACGACTAGAGCAGCAGGTATAGGCATCATGAGAGTCATGCCTGGATGGGCTTGTGTGACTTTACGGACCTTTTTAAATCTTCCTTCGTCAATTCTCCTGTTGATGCTTCCTCTCTTTTTGGCCCAAAGTTTAAAGGCACATTAGCCAGGTATGAAAAGGATGGCAAAACCATGTCTGCTGTGGGTGTACATTTTTCCACTCCCCAACGATCCTTCTCTAGGAATCAAATAAGTGGGAATATGTGGTTCAGAAAATCCCAAGGATCTTTCAGTGACACACATGACGAATTTCCCCCTGGGCTGGAAGGGGGAACTCATCAGGAAGACGCCCTTCCCAAGGCAGAGGGGGTCCACATAACCAGGGGTTTAGAGTTTCTTTCTGTGGACAGCCCTACCAGCATTCCTGAAGAGCGACCAGATTGGTTGCCTCTTTAAGCAGTCAGGGGATGATTTTCTCTGCACCACCTAGCCTGACATTCAGTAACGACAGATTCTTGTGTGCAGACGATAATTACCAGAGGTTATCACATTCCTTTCAATCTTTACCCTAGGCCGAAAAGGAGAATCCCCAACGTTCTACCCAGTTAATGGGATGCAGCAGCACAGGAAATTCAAAAGCTGCTTCTAAAAAGAGTCATCCAAACATCCACTCAGCTCATGATGGAGCCTCATCCTCTCACTATTTCTACACTCCATCTGTCCTGGACAAAACAAACAACACACTCTAACTATACTTATCCATGTGTGAGCAATAACCTATATATGAGTGTATGGATTCACTACAGAAGCTCGAAATACTGAAATCTCAAATTTCAGTATCTCGAGCCCGAGAAGTGGAATCCACAAAACAACAAAAACTAAAAAACGCAAAATTCAAAACCTCGAATACCGGAAGTTTTGAATTTCATGGTTTTACTACACACACACACACACACACACACACACACACACACACACACACACACACACACACACACACACACACCATCCACCACACAAACACACACACATAGACACACACACACACCATCCACCACACAAACACACACACACACACACCATCCACCACACACACACACATACACACACACCATCCACCACACAAACACACACACACACACACCATCCACCACACAAACACACACACACACACACACACCATCCACCACACAAACACACACACACACACACACACACACACACACACACACACACACACACACACACACACACACACACACACACACACACACACACACACACACACACCATCCACCACACAAGCACACACACACACACACACACACACACACACACACACACACACACACACACACAAACACCATTCACCACACAAACACACACAATCACTCTACTGCATCCCCTGCACCCCCACACCCCCCTACTTAAATATTCTCACTCCGAGGTCGCACTAAAAACAAACACACACAAAACACCACCACACAAGCTGCGATGTCCTTCATGGATGCATCTGCAGTCATAACAACTGGGTTGTCCTGTCGTCAGGCAGCCCTTCAGTCGGCCGGATTCCAAAGTCCGGGTCCGGCTTCGGCTGATGTCGCACTTCACCCGACGTCATCTCTGTTGGTCTTCGGGTATAAAGGCATCAGCCGACGCCATTTTCCTCAGTCTTTCTTGCCGCGTGGCGCCCGAAGCAGAAGCTGTTCGCAAGTGCCGGTCGGTCGGATCCAGAGATTACTTCTACCGAATACTACTTCGAAGACTTCTAAAGCTAAGTATCCCGTTGGGGACTCTTTCTTGCCTCAGCCGATGTCAGAAAAAGTTAATAATTGTTTAACCTGTGGGAAACAAATACCTCATAAAGATTTCCATTCTTACTGTCTGCCTTGTTTAGGCCCAGCCCACGACGTAGCAGCCTGTTCGGCCTGTGCTTCTTTCAACCGACGAACGCTTAGGCGTCGGTCGGAGTTTGCAGAACAGTTTTTCGGTTCTGACTTTGCTTACATTATGTCGTCGGAACCTCCGACTACACTTTCTGCCAAAAAACGCAAAGATAAAGACCGACACTCGCGGTCCGCGGTTTCGGCCGAAACCACGCTTAAGCAAACCGCGAGTGTCTCGGTTTCGGCCGAAACCGAGAAAACTGATCTAGGTACAGCCGAATCTACCTCTACAGCTGAGGCCCCTGCTACAACTCTTGAATCGGCCTCTGAAATTTTATCCACTACGGTGGTTCCCACTGACTTATCAGACACCATTCCCCTAGATGTCTCTACCCCAGCACGTGGTGCTGCTAGGCCTCCAGCAGCCATGTCCATTAAGGCCTTCGCCAGGGCTAAAGCAGCCAAGACTACCAAATCAGTGCCTGTTAAACCACCCTCAACCAGGCCCTCTTCTAGTTCTCAAATGCTTACTTTGGCAGAAGATTTAATTTCTTTAATTAGAGGATCTCAATCTCACCCAGACAGGGCCTCTCAGCCCCCAGATAAGAGACCTAGGGCAGAGCCCCCTGAGCCAGTGTCCTCTGATGATTCTGCTGATGAATCAGACATTACTGACCAGCCAGAGGCCCCTTTCTCCACCTTTACAAGGCCCCTCTTGCAGACCCAGAAACTATATCCCAGGGTCCCAAGGCAGTAGCCGCGACCATAGCTAAAAACCCTACTCCTTCTGAAAGGGAAGCAAGGTCATTAGACAGATGGGGTAAAAAAGTTTACACTTCAGCTACTCTCTCAGCTAGAGCTTTAAACTGCCAGTTTCACATGATACAATACCAAGAGTTTATGCTTGATCAGTTAACTAAAAAACTAACCACTGATGAATCTCTTGACAAGAAATATGTATTAGAAATGGTAAATAACATACAACAGGTTAGTAACCATTCTTTAAAATGTGGCTATGATGCACTGGAGGCTTCATTTAGATCAGCCATGACTGGCACAGTGATAAGAAGGCATGCATGGCTAAAGGAGCAAGCTCTACCGGATCATGTTAAAGCTAAGTTGTTAGATGCTCCTATGGATAAGACAAGTTTGTTTGGTGCACCTGCCCAGCAGGTTATGAAGAAAATGGAAGAAAAGGCAAAATCAGTTCAAACTGTTAAAGATTTCCTGCAGGTTCAACCCCAAGGTTTAGCAGGAACTGGCCTGCCAAAAATTGGTCCTTTCCTGACTCCACAAGATTTCAAAGGGGCAGGAATAGACGTTCCAGAGGCAGAAATCAACCCAGAGGAGGTGCCTACAGAGGACGACAGTGGCAAGGTAACAACAGAGGCACAGACACAGCCACTGCCACTACATCAACACAGCCACAGTGACTTAATCCTAAATCCGCCTACCAGGGAACAAATAGCAGCTCCACTAGGCGGAAGGTTAACCTTATTTGCAAAGAACTGGCACCACATAACAAAAGACAAGTGGATTTTACAAATTATAGATCAAGGTTACCGATTCCACTTCCACACTATACCAGTCAAAAGAGGAATGCCAAATCTACCTCCAAATCAAAAAACAGAAGCTTTACAACAGATAATGGATTAAGCAAACATGAGAGCTGTGGAAAAAGTGCCAACAGCAGAGCAAGGAAAGGGGTTCTACTCCAGACTGTTCCTAGTTCCAAGAAAGGAAAACAGTTGGAGACCAATTCTCGACCTGTCCACCTTAAATACATACATCATTGTCCCAAAATTCAAAATGCTGACCCTACAGCAACTTCTTCCCATGCTGGGCAAGGAGTGTTGGCTGGTAACTCTAGATCTCAAGGAGGCATACCTGCACGTCCCTATTCGACCAATCTGCAGAAGATACCTCAGATTTCTTGCAGGATCAGAGCACTATCAATTCTCAGCATTGCCTTTTGGCTTATCTACTGCCCAGAGTATTCACAAAATGCCTGGCATCAGTAATCGCCTACTGCAGACTACAGGGAATTCAAATTTACCCATACCTGGACGACTGCCTGCTACAAGGGGACAACAAAAGCAAGTTGACAACAGATTTACAAAGGGTCATTTACTTGCTACAAGCACTGGGATACACAGTCAATCTACAAAAGTCAAGGCTGATACCATCCCAAACAAGGACATTCTTGGGAGCGGAATTGGACACAGTAAGACAAATGGCATTCCTAACTACAGAAAAACAAAAATAACTCCCTCTTTACTTTTTGGCACTAACAAAGCTGAACAAATTAACAGCAAGAAAGGTACTGCAGGCCTTGGGCTTCATGGCATCATGCATAATTCTGGTCCCATTTGCCAGACTACATATGAGAAAACTACAGTGGTACCTAAGGAATTTATGGTCCCAACACAGGCACAGCCTAGAAACAGAAATCCCACTAATTCCATGCTTAAAACAGGAGTTCCTATGGTGGGCCCAGGCATGCCGGTCCAACCCAGGCCTTCCCTTTCACAGATGTCAAGCAAGCCAGAGCATTACAACAGACGCTTCAGACCTAGGATGGGGGGCCCATATGCTGGACAAATGCGCAAGGATTGTGGACTCAGGATCAACTTCACCTGCACATCAACCTAAAAGAAATGCTGGCTGTAAAACTGGCAATCCAAAAGTTCAGACCATTTCTCAAAGAGGGCCAGCTGATGATAAGGACAGACAACACCACAGTCATGTGGTACATCAACAAACAGGGAGGCACTCATTCATACCCCTATGCAGAATGACTTTGGAACTGTGGACCCTGGCACTCAGCTACAACATCCAGCTACAGGCAATATTTGTACCAGGAAAAGAAAATACTCTAGCGGACATATTAAGCAGGACCACATCAGATGCTCACGAAGGGCACCTGCACCCGGACATCTTCAGGACCATTTCAAAGAAATGGGGAATGCCTCAGATAGATCTATTCGCATCACCTCACAATCACCAACTCAAAAAATTCTGCACAAGGACATTCCACCCACTAGCATGGAAAGTGGATTCGCTCTCCTTCAGCTGGAAAGGCCTAACAGCATATGCATTCCCACCTCTTCCCTTGATACACAAAGTACTTCTAAAAATCAAGGAAGAACATCCAAGGATAATCCTGATAGCTCCAAACTGGCCAAGACAACACTGGTACCCACTACTGAGGAGCTTGTCTCGGAACAATATGTGGCCAATACCCTGATGCCTTTGATGCTAACTCAGAACAACTACAGCACCATACATCCAAACCTGAAAACGTTACAACTGACTGCATGGAACATCACATAGCAGCAGCTAATCAAGAACTTTCCCAAAGAGTTAAAGACATTATTCTTGAAGCACGCAGACCTTCAACAAGAAGGAACTACGCTGGAAAATGGAAAAGGTTTGTCATTTGGAGTTCTGAAAGAGGAAAAGATGTGTCAAACATAGATATGCCTAACATTCTGGAGTATCTGGCCGAACTTCTCCATTCAGGCCTGTCCTACTCCTCCATCAAGATACATGCATCAGCTATTTCAGCAGAATACAGCTTTGATCCA